>NC_053436.1:28351082-28612834 GCF_007990345.1 Gossypium hirsutum
AGTTATTTATAACTGTGAACCACTTGAATACAATAATGTTACTTATATAATTAAAAATGGGTTATTAGAATTTTTATGTTGTTGAATATTATTATCATTAGTACTAGTATTGTTAATATTACTGCTTCTATTATCATAATTATTTTAAATCGTTAATTACTTAATGTTTTATGTAATGATTTTAGATGTTATTAATACTATTTGGCGTTCAATTATCAACGTACGACTATTTTTTTTTTGTGCATAGGTAGTTAGATTTTTAAGAAATGCTACTAGTGTAATCAACATTCGAAGATCTGACTTCTGATAAATACTAAAAGTAACATATTTTAACTTCATTCTTAATGCATTTTTTGGTGATTATTCGATGTTAATTGTGAAGTTTATGCTCCTAATCATTTAAATTCATGTTTTGATGCTTATGGGAGCAAAATGAGCAAAAACCAAACGACAACCGAAAAATCAAAGCAAGCTACAGGAGCCACACAGGCTGACCCTGTAACACCCCAAACCTGGCCTAGACATTGTAGCTAAATCCGGAAGTGTTACAAAGAATGGTTTTTGAAACCAACGATACTTCGATAAAACCATGTTTAGTTATTCGATAAGGCGTCCAAGTTTTATAAAAAAAATATTCATTTATAAAAAATTACTAAAATTGTTACATGATCTTTAAAGCTAACCATTGTTTTCACAGCGGAAGTTTGAAAATTATTTAAAAAAAACCCACAATCGTGTTTTCAAAAATAACATTTGTTTGCACAAAATCGATATTTTGTCAAATCATCGCAGTTTAGAAATCATCATGTAATCAAATCTAAAACTTCAAACCAAACAATCCAAAAAGTACGGAGAGTCCAAAAATTACAAAACTCTCACGAAAATTGGAAATTTCAGTAGAACTGTAAAACAATAGTAACAATTAAAATAGTTTCTGTCAAGTGGTCACCACTGAGCCTCCATCGCACTGACCCGCCTATATCTGTAGGTTACCTGAACAGAACAGACAAACAGATGTGAGTTTTCGTAAACTTAGTATGTAACCCAATAGACATAGTCATGCAACATACACAGAATTTCATATACTGTCAAATACAGATTTAGACCTAAGTCCATAACAGTAACGAATATCAGAATCAGATAATAGATTAGACATATAGAATCGTACCCCCATTCTCTACACACCATCTCCGTCCATCCCATCACGCCATGTGGGGTGAAAAACACCCACGCATCCCTACATACCATATAGTGCCGATGCAACACATAACAGATAATATGCAGTCAAGCTGCCAGAATATAGGTGAAAGGTCACCGTACAAATCACTTTCTCCATATATTCAAATCCCACCCCAAACACAGATACAGAATACAGATGCAAAAATAACATAATATACATGCTTTACATGCTCGTATACAAATAAATACATAGTTAATAGTACAGTCAGACATACATATCAGTTTCCTATTCAAATTAGACTATCAAAGTATTAGATCACATGAAATAGGGTTTGGTTAGCCCTTATCAACCCTACGGTAGGTCCACAATCGATCGGAACAACCCGTGCGACCCTAGGGAAAATTTTAGAATTTTGGGCCCACATGCCCATGTAGCCCACACCCCAGAACAGCCTTGCCCGTCTGGCCCAGCAGTCTAGACGAAAGGAACACTCTTGCACAAAAGCTTAATCAAAGGAGCTGCAATCAGTGAGAACCTCTCAACAAACCTCTGATAATAACCCGCAAGTCCTAGAAAATTGCAAATCTCAGATACATTCTTCGGTTGTTTCTAATCAAGCACAGCCTCAATCTCTCCAGGATCAACTTAGATCCCCTCAGCAGAAACCACGTGCCTTAGAAATGTTACCTCTCGCAACAAGAATTTATACTTGCTCAACTTAGCGTAGAATTGTTTCTCTCGAAGTATCTAAAGTACTACCCTCAGATGCTCATCATGCCCATCCTCAGTCTTAGAGTACACCAAAATATCGTCAATAAAGACTACGACAAACTGATCAAGATACAGCTGGAAAAGTCAGTTCATCAGACCCATGAATGTAGCCGGAGCATTCATTAAACCAAAGGGCATAAGTAAGAACTCATAGTGCCCATAACGAGTCCTAAAAGCCATCTTATGAATATAAGCTTCCTTAACCCTAAGCTAATGATATCTAGAATAAATATCTATTTTCGAAAATACTGTAGCCCCAGGAAACTGATCAAACAGGTCATCGATCCTCAGAAGTGGATATTTATTCTTCATAGCTAGCTTATTTAGTTACCGGTAGTCGATGCACATCCTCATGGTACCATCCTTTTTTTTCACAAACAGAACCGGTGCCCCCTATGTAGACACACTAGGACAAATGAAACCATGATCCAAAAGCTCTTGAAGTTGAGTCTTAAACTCTATAAGCTCCTTCGGTACCATACGGTAGGGAGCAATGGACACTAAAGCTGTACCTGGTAAACACTCAATGCCAAACTCAGCTTCCCGATTCAGAGGTAAACCCGATAACTCCTTACAAAAAACATCTAGAAATTCCCTCACTGTTCTAATATCCCTGACAGAAGAGTCCCTAGAAACTGAAACACTGGCGTAAGCCAAATACGCCTCACACCCTTTCCAAACCAATTTATCAGTCACTAGAGCGGAGATCGCATTAGATAAGTAATTTTGACGCTCACCGATCACAACCACTTCCTTATCATCCTCGGTCCTCAGCACAACCCCCCTTAGTTGTGCAGTCCAGACTAACTCGGTGCTCTACAAACCAATCCATACCCAGAATTAAGTCAAACTCTCTAAACGGTATCTCTATCAAATTTTTCGGAAACACAATCCCTTGTACCTCTAATGGAACATTCCTATATAGTCTACTAACCCGAACAAATTGCCCCAACGGACTCTTTACAGTAATCTCACCAAAAGTACACTCAACAGAAATCCCCAAGTTTTCGGAAACAGTACTAGCTATATAGGAGTCTATAGAAACATGTCTATCAAAGCAGTATATCGAGCATAAAAAATAAAGAACATACCTGTGATCACATCAGGGGCGTCTTTGTCCTCTCAACGTCGAGCAGCATAAACCAGTGCAGGCTTCCTCGTCTCAGTCTGATTAGTACCTCTGCATAGTGCTCTTTGTCCTCAGCCCATACCATTACCACCCCTAGCCGGTCCTCGGCCCCTAGGTGGTTTTTTACTACCCTCTAAGGCTGAACAAAACCCGATCCCGAAGCTTTCATCTGATCAACACGATGAGCACACTCTCTAATTCGGTGCTCTAATGACCCGCACCACAGACAAGCCCCTAACTTCCTTCAATACTAGCCCGAATGGTGTCTACCAAAAACACTATAAAGCTAAATCCAAATAGGAGCAACGGGAACTCCCACCCTAACAGGCCAATCAGGTCTGGCCCGTTTCTTAGGCCTCTAAATAGAACTAGAGGGCTCTAAATCCCTCTTATTCTTGCCTCTTTCTCTATCTCCATTCTAGCACTCCACGCACGTAACCTCTTCAGTAATCTTCGCCTTTTCTACCAAAACAGTAAACTCATACTCCATATGTGGAGCAATTAGAACCCTCAGACTATCCCTCAAACCATACTCAGATGCCACCATGCCTCGAGCGTAGTGGCTTAGTCTCAGAAACTCTGCTCATACTCAGCCATAAACTTGTCACCTTGTGTGAGAGTCATGTACTTACACCTACGAGCATCCACATAGCTCACACCTATATACTTCCCTGGAAGGCAGTCTTGAAGTAGCCCCAGTTCAGACGATCCGGTTGAGTACCCTCCTCAATCGACAACCACCACTGATAAGCTTTGTCGCGAAGCCAAGAGACTGCACCCTTCAGTTTTTGCTTAGAAATGCAGTCAATGTTGTTCATTATCCTTTCAGTGGCCTCCAACCAGTACTCGTTCACAGTAGGGGTGACTCTAGTGATGCCCCTAAATAGCTCAGTTCCATTGGACCGAAGTAGTTCAGTTACCAACCCACGGCCCCTAAATCCAGAATGGGGTCCAGCGACCCTCTCCAAAAGTCTCAACATGGCTTAGAACAGTGGGTCGTCCCTAGTCGAGTGGCTTTGAGACCCAGCCTCAGTAGTAGGTGAAACCAGTGTGTCACTCGTGTCCAGATTGGGCATACTACCCAGAGAGGAAGACTTAGTTCGTGCCTCCCTACGGTGCCCACCGCGCCCATGAATACCACGATCGTTCATCGTAATTTCAATTTTATCTATATTATAAGATTTTATGCATCAATTCCAGTGTTTATTAGTAGATATTTTATGCTTAAATTATCAGAAGTTCAGAACTATTTCAGAGGTTTTAGTCTCTAACTAACTCAGTATAGTTTCAAAAAGTACTAACTATAGTGTTTTCAGAAAATTCTATCTAAGTTCAAAAATACTTACAGGATCGGTGCCGGAGACTCGGTGTACCACATACTTACTCAAAAATGATCCAAATTATTTGAAAATCGTCCTTTTTCAAAACAAAATTTTAGAACCTAAAATTCACAGCCCGATTTTTGCAACCTGGTTTTGATACCACTGAATATAACACCCCAAACCCGGCCTAGACGTCATGGCTGAATCTAGGAGTGTTACAAAGAAGGATTTTGAAACCGACGATACTTCGATAAAACCATGTTTAGTTATTCGATAAGGCATCCAAGTTTTATAAAACATATTCATTTATAAAATGTTACTAAAATCGTTACATGTTCTTTAAAGCTAACCATTGTTTTTAAAGCAGAAGTTTGAAAATCGTTTAAAACAAAACCACCCCCGTATTTTCAAAAATAACATTTGTTTGCGCAAAATCGATATTTTATCGAATCATCACAGTTTAGAAATCAGAATGCAATCAAATCTGAAAATTCAAACCAAACAGTCCAAAAAGTCCGGAGAGTCCAAAAATTACAAAACTCTCACTAAAACCAGAAATTTTAGTAAAACTGTAAAACAATAGTAACAATAAAAATAGTTTCTGTCAAGTGGTCACGTTGAGCCTCCATCGCACTGAGCCGCCTATATTTTTGGATTAGCTGAATAGAACAGACAAACAGATGTGACTTTTCGTAAACTCAGTGAGCAACCCAACAGAAATAGTCATGCAACATACACAAAATTTTATATACAGTCAGATACAAATTTAGACCTACGACCATAATAGTAACAAATATCATAATTAGATAACAGATCATACGTAAAGAATTCTGCCTCTATCCTCTACACACCATCTTCGTCCATCCGATCACGCCATGTGGGGTTAAAAACACCCACCCATCCCTACACACCATAAGGTGTCGATACAACACATAACAAATAATATGCAGTCAAGCTGCTAGAATATAAGCGAAAGGTCATCATACAGATCACTTCCTCCACATATACAAATCCCACCCCAAACACAGATACAGAATACAGATGCAAAAATAATAGAATTTACATGCTTAACATGCTCGTATACAAAAAAATACATACTTAACAGTACAGTCAGGCATACATATCATTGTCCTACTCAAATCAAAATATCAGAGTACTAGATCACATGAAATAGGGTTTGGTTAGCCCTTACCAACCCTACGGTAGGTCCACAGTGATCGGAACAACCCATGCGACCATAGGAAAAATTTCAGAATTCTAGGCACACATCTGCCATCACACGGCTATGTCTCGCACATGGCCAATCACATAGCCTAGCACACTCCTATGTGGCATCGGCAGTTCCCTTTTTTGACTTTTTTCGAACCTCAACTTTTTGTGTTTAAGGTACACACTTGATACAGTTTTGATGCTACTACGATCCCAAGACTTCCAAAACCTAAAAACAGAATACCCAACACCGATTTAGTGGTTTGATTAACAAATTCGTCAACAAAAATCCAACAACGAAACTGACTTACCGCCGATGGCAAACCACTGCTTATACTGTTCAGGTCATCGAGCGAAACCTCCTCCTTCACAGCCTTCTCTTACACGATATCCACAAAAAGGTCAAATTTCTTAACTACGCATTGTTATGTCATTTCAACAGAACTTTCATAAATGATTTACAAAAATTGAAGGTTAAACACGAAATAACAAAACGCACCACTTGCCAAATCGAGAATAAGTATTGAAAATCGAGACACAACGAATTGCGTGAAAAATTTGTGACAGAATCGAAAAAGAATGAAAAAGGAGAAAATTTTGACATTGAGCAGAAAAAGAGGAAGAAAATGTCAGAAACACAATAAATTTTTGGGAAGAGAGAGAAATTTTAAAATATAAAATAAGATATAATTTCATTAAATTATCCCAACTATCCATTAACACCTAAATCCTCTAGAATCCTATCCACTAACCATCTCCACTACTTTAGACTTCTACCTCCATTGAGCCTCTATCTCACTATCGCGGTAAAAATATTATCCATGCTCACACAAGGAATCGAACACGGGACCCTAAGGTAAGCTAACATCTTACCACTCGAACTAGCAGCTACTCAGCAATATAACATAGTCCTACTCAGCAGGAATAAGGCTAGGATAAAAAATAACAGAATTTTCCAAAAGCAAGACTTGAACCTAAGACCTCAAACACACATAGATCACTTAACCACTGAAGAAAATATATATTTGTGTCAGGATTTACAAAAATAGAAATAAATTATTCAGAACGTTACAGACCCTTCCATACGACCATGAGGTTGGTCGTGTCGATTGCGCAGATTTGCAATTTGAATAGCGAAAAAACGCTATTTTTAGGTTTTTCGGGCATTCTAAGACTTATATATGACAAAAATAAAAAGATAGAAGGGAGCTGTCATAAAATATCCAAGAAAACAACTCAAGAAACACCATTGAAGCCGATTCTAAAGCAGATTTTCATCAAGATTAAATATTCCCATTTGATTTCTAAGGAGATTATCATGAGTTTCTTTATTTCTTTCGGATTTATTGTATATTGGTTTTTTTTATTTGCAAGAATGAACTAATTTTCTAAATACTTAGGGAAGATAAACCCTATGATGGATTCTATCTTTTGATTTTTATTTTACGAAATAAATACTTAGTTTTTTGTTCTCAATTATATGTGCTTAATTCTTGGTTTAATATTTCAAGATTATTGATCCATATTTAATGTGCTTAAATCAGAGAAGGAATAAACCCTGTTTAAGTGTAGATCTTGCATGCAATCTTAGAAATAGGATAACATAAACCTACCGAATTAGAGTAAAATCTAATAGGGGAATCTATAGTACGAGTTAATGTGATAATAGGGGTTTTAATTAGAAAGAAATTTCAATTAATCAACCTAGAATAAGTTGTTCTTATTCTCAAAAGAGATATTAGCATAATTTAGGGATTTCTACGGATCATGTTAATAAGAAAATAAATTGCGTAATTCAGATTGATAATGATAGATGAAATCTAGGTGGATTCTTTCTTGGGTATTGTTTCGCTTCTTGGTTGTCAATCGTTTTTTTTTCTGCTTTGTTCTTTGTCATGTTTGTTAGTTAAATAATCTAGTTAATTTCAGTTTTTAAATCAATCACTCAAATTATTCGGTTAAATAATAGAAAGACAGTAATTACTAGTACTTTTAGTTTTCGTGGGAACGATATCTTTACTTACCGTAACTATATTAGTAATTGATAGGTACACTTGCCTTAGTAAAATTTTTAGTTAATTCTATGAACATCAACTTCAACTCAAACTACATTGGTGATATTTCTTTTGATTTATGACTTTAATAGCATGTATCTAGGCTTTTGTAAACTTTTATACTTTTGAAACTTATCTTAAATATGTTGATTATATATTCTATATTACAGTTATATATATATTTAAAATGATAATATTTAAGTATGCCATGTTTAAAGAATTCTTGAAATTTGATTTGGGAGTTTTATTTACGTATTGAATTATTTACCAAATTTAATTTTGAATGAAAAGAGAGGAAATGTTTTCGAAACTTTTATTAAAAATAATAATTAAATTCTAAATATTTATAGAAATTAATGTTCTAAATTTGAATAATGAGAATTAAATTGAGTTGATTAGATAACGGAATGTAATATTTTATATTGGAATTCGATAATTGAATCAAATGTAAAATGTCACAACTTTGATACTCAAAATCTCAATACCTTCAACTTTGCTAACCTTGCTCATAGCTTTTGCACACAAGGTTAAAAAAAAAAAGCCCTAATTCAACCTAAACCTTAGACTTTTTTAACTTTTTAAAAAATATCTCAATTTTGGACAAGTTCCCTAATGTTGCTCTATTGAAATATGCACTATCTATTTGAATTTGAATTTCATGGAATTTAAGCAGTATTAGTGTTTTTAATATTATTATTTGATATGAGAATTTTTTACTTGTACAAACAAAATTAAAGATAACGTATTTTATTTGTTTATTTATTATTTTTTAAATATACATAATAATAATTTATTAATCAAAACGCTGGAAGTTAATTATTTTCTATGAAATTGAAACCATTTTGATGAAATGAGAAATTGGGGTACCTTGTCTATTGAAAAACATTTTATACCAAACTCTTTCTTTTGAAGGTTTTTGCGAAACTTTCAAATCAAGTAGTTGGGAAAATGAATATGGCTCAATTATGAAATACCCTCTAACTCATGATTCATGGGTCAGTTTATATCACCATCCTTACTTCACTATTAAAAAGTAAACATAAAAGAAGTAGTTGCTTTCATTTATAAATCTAAGGGGAAAATGGAATTATGAGGACTTCAACTCTGAATTTTTGATATCATGCTTTGTTTGTGTTAAGTCAAACCGATTTGCCTTATACAACTTTTTTTTTTTTTTTCTATCCCTACACCTACTTTTTGCCAGTAGACTATGTCTCGTTGTATATCATTATTGGTTTAATATTATAATTTATTAGAATTTAATTTTTATAAAACAAGTTAAATTAGACCAAAATTAAAAGTTCCTCATCTTTCGGGTACACATAATTAGGTGGACTATCCAACCCTTAGACAAGTATAATTCAAAAAAAAAACTAAGTCTCGATTAATTTTCCTTTAAGCATAGTGTAAAGTTTAGAAACTCTAGCATGGTGTATAAATATGATTTTTGTTTTTGAGCAAAAATTTTCAAATCAAAACAATCACAATTTCATAACATTAATTTAAGAATGACATTTTGTAAATTTTAAAATTTCTAAGTTGTATGAAAATTGTAGTTAATTTAAGTTTATAAATTTTTTATTGAATTATTTTTTTCATTATTTATAATAATTTATTCTAGTTCATAAATTCATCCCAAATTCTACTTTATTGAAGCCTTTGCATTAGATACTCTTCCCACATTAGATATGGCAGATATTGGTTTCAGATTGAAAAGACAAAAACCTTCCACTTGAGCTAAAAAGCAATGCTAGCTGTATCACTTTTTCAGTAACTAATATGATTCATTGATGACTTTAGAAACTTGGATGCCTGCCATGGTGTTTCAGCATATTACAAAACCAGATTTCTTCCATCTCTCATATTAACTTAGATTTGACTCACAAAAGCAAGTAACTAAAGACATAGTATATGAGTAAAATATATATGTCATCCAAATTTTTACAAATATTGGAGCTTCGCCCCACACTTAAAACCATGCATGCATCCTCCGTAACAGATGCAACAAAATATAGGTTGGAACCTGGAATTTGCTTTAATTATTGCCTATTCTTAATTTCTAATCAGTTTATATGAGAAAATATGGAATTCTTTGTAATTAAAGTTGAAACAATCAAAGCATCCAACCAGGGATGAATCCACTTGGTGCAAGTGCAGAGGCTGTTGCAGTGTCCTCAACTGTTACACTACTAGGGTTGTATCTGTACCAAGGAAATAAAGTGGAAGTCAATAAAAATAACACACTTAGCAAGATATTAACGAACTAGATTCTGGATACACTACCCAATTTGCAGTGAATTGTTGCAGTGTAAAGGCTCAAAAAATCCCTCTGACTGAGGAGGAGGTGGTGGATGGTTGTATGGAATGCTTTGCTCCCCCGTTTCCCATGATGATCTCATTGATGGACCACTTTCATCCAACTGCCAAAACAAAATTTATGGCACCAGTTTTCGATCATATCGTGTTTAGCTTTGTCATGAAATTAACGAATATTATCGAGATCAATTACGGTGAATATCAAAGATGAAAACAACAATCAGGCTGCTGGTTTCATACCTTCATTCTCAAGTTTCTGTTGGTTTCCAGTAGGACTTCTTCCTGTACAAAGATTACATACAAGGATGATATGGCATCTGGTCTTTGTAACAAAAGAATTATTAAGAGAGTCTCCAGTTGTGTTATATGTACCTTTGTTTGCAGTTCAGAAAGTTGGTCAATCATCAACTGCATCTGCATTAGTTAAAAAGCAAAATATCATGATATATTTCAACATGAAAATGGAGTGCTACATATTTCGATCCTTATGGTTTTGCATGTGCACAAAGTTATCTGTTGTAAACATGTTTTCCTGCATGCTGATGGATAGGTCATAGGTGACGAAGCATGAAAACACCTCATTTGTTAACATGGTCCCCCTAGCCTTGCCAAAATATGCATGTTCTGTCCTTACGGTTGGCTACTAACGAGTGATACTTATCCTTCACGATTTAAAAGGACCTTACCTACAGCTACAAGTTTATAAAAGTAGATTGGCCCTGAATTACCTTTGTGGACCTGATTTTCTTCAATGAGAAGTCCAACTGATGCTCAAGCTGCTCCAGTTCCTTAGTGCCCAGGTCCGCTATCTCTTCCCCAAGAAAATGTCTACACATTACAAAGTACATATTTTCACATGAATCAAGGCTCCACTACAAGTATCCACACTTGAACAAGCAACTTATTTTACGAACAAATGAGCCAGACACATTGTAAAACTAAACTGTGTGGCTTGGTGGATAGTATATTACCTCTGTGATTGCTGAAGGACCTCAACTTTTGATTTGAGCTTTAAATATTCCTGGTAATTGCTCTGCTTGATAACATGCAGCAAATTTCAGATTTTATCCTACTCGATTCATATAACAATTAACAAACTGAAACATTCTGCTTAAAGATTGGTTGAAAATGAATTATGAGTCCCAGAAGGCAAAGGTTAAAATAGCGGAGATTAATACACCTGTGCGTCAATTTCTGTTTGAGCAGGTTCCAATGCTCCATAGGTGTAACTGTTGTACTTCTCAAGTGTCTTAGCCATGCTGCTTACATAAAATAGGCCAAGAAAGAAAGGTTAGTATGACAAATCTAAATATTGATGGCAGCATTGCATTCAACTATAAGAAATCAAAATCATTTGATCTCACAAACTCAGCACCATGAAACCTCATTGTTTAATACCTACAGAAACATTTAAAATGGAGTTCATCATTTGTGCCCTAATTCCTAACTCATCAAAGTTGTAGATTATTATAGATAATATGTGTTTAGTTAATTACTAAGAAAATGAAGCAAAAAGTATGGGTGACATGATCCAGCTTAATCCGTCGGATCGTGTCGTGAGTGCATAATTCTGAATTGCCTTCTTTCGTACTTACAAGTCCTTTAAAGGTTGTTGCCACAGTCCCACATTCTTGCTATAAAATTTGCATTTGAGTATGTAAGTTTGAATTTGTAGAATGAGGATTGTAAAATCTTGAGAGACCAAGTTTATTCTTTTATCTTGTAAGCATGTGCTTTTTTGTGCTTTGTCTCTTATCTTTTGCTTTTATGATACCTTTTATTGGGGAAAATTTTGGCTACTTTATCTTTAATAAAATGCTCTTTTTTTCAAGAAATTTAAGGTTGAAACTTTGAAGAAATCTCAGATGAGGAAAGTCGTAAAATTTTAACAGAAATCTATAAGAAATTTGTAGAAAAACTAGACACCAATCATAAGACTTTTACGTAGTACAAGTAATGCCATGTCTTGTATGCTCTACACTATTATAAGATAAGATTGATCAAGAATAGTCAATGCTATGATATTGATGTCAGAAGTTAATATTTTAAAAAATAACATCCAACAAATTTAATAAATAATTCCTTCTTTTTTCTTTTTTTTTAGTACAATCAGCTTAAATTCGGGGCATATAAGATAAGTTGGAGATAGAATGAGAAAAAGTTATGCGTGTGTTGAGTCCATGTATATTTATGCATCAAATTTTAGTTCTAGAAATCATTATGCAATATCATATGATAAAATCAGATAAAGAAACCCGAAAGGTGCCATGGATTGTTGATTCTAAACGGATTGAAAAAACAAAGCTTAAATCCGAGAAACAAAATATAAATAATTAATTTGTAGAAAATTAAGAATACAAAAATTCCCAAATATAATACATAGCTTCACAGTAGGCTAACATAAGCAACAGTAAGCTCTCTTTTTTAACCTAATTCATGGCTTGTTTAAGTTCAACACTTAAAACCTCAAAAGCTGAATCACATTAACCAATGACACCTCCTTTCTAGCTCATCTTAACAGTTTGATAATTAATCATGATTTCTCAACATTAATTTTGCATATAACATATTTAATCATGCAACAACATTTACATTTCCCATGACTAACATCTCGGCACTTAACAAGAAAAAATAATAATTACTTCCCAAAATAGCACTTGCTTTTTATGATCAAAACAAAATGGCTTTCAGAAAAAAAAGAAATTGCCAAATAAATTCAAGGAATAAAGTATTCAAATGAGAGCTGCAACACATTCCAGATAACATGTTCTTGTCTAACAAACAACATATATTAATTTATATATATAGTTTCTCCATGATATGTATTTTAGAGGATGAATTTTTCAGTGACTTAAAAGATGGATCTCAGAAAACTTCAGATTATCAAACAAGAACAGCTTAAAAGAAAACAAGGATAACCCAGATTGAAAATTTCAAAGAAAATCAGAAAGAAAATGAAAATATACCTAGAAGTGCTGCAAAACTCATAGAGCTTGCCACGATTAGAAAAAATGATAAGAGCAACCTCAGCATCACAAAGAATTGAAAGCTCATAAGCCTTCTTTAGCAAACCATTCCTCCTCTTTGCAAACGTCACCTGTCGATTTATCTTGTTCTCGATCCTCTTCAACTCCACTCTTCCTCTCCCCATTACTATATATTCTTATTATTATAAAAGTGAAAAGAAAAAACTATCACCTATGGTATTTTTCAGAAACCCTTTTTTTCTTTTTCTTTTTTCACCCTCTTCTTCCAAGTTCCCTTCCTTTTTTTCTTTTCTTTAGGGCAAGAAGCTGTTCCTCTTTCTATTTGTATGGGGTGGCTCTAATACTCCATGGCTATTAGGTTTCCACTATTTGTACCTCAAAAAAACAAAGGGAAAAAGATAAGAGGAAGAAAATATATAATAAAAAAGTGGGGGCGGTAGCGTTTTATGTGTATTATCTTCGTCCAGGGCTTTACTTTTTTTACTGACTTGCTTGTTCAGCTAAAGAATAAAAACTCCATCCCTACTATCACCAGCTAAGTTTTATGGAAGTTAACTTTTTTTTTTTTAAATTTCACAACTAAAGCTTTTAATTTGCCATTTATTTTGTTCCTTTTATATATTTCACTATACTAAATATTTTCATGTTCTATTCTTTCTCTTGGTTTAATTATACCCTCAGTCCTTGCACTCTTCAAACTTCTAAAATTTAGTTAATATAAAAATTAAATTTGAACATGTGATAGTTTAATATTCAAACACCTGATTTAAAAATTGTCCAATTGGTTACACATATTCAAATTAAACAAAAGTCAATTAATAGTGGGTTAAAGTACCTAATAGATCCTTTTATTATAGAGAACTTATCAAATTAATCCTATCTTTTAATAGATTAATTTAGCCTTTGTACCATTAAAAAATCAGATGAAGCCAAATTTTAACAGAAATAATATTTTTAAAGCTTTTATGATTCTACAAACTAAATTTCTTGTTTGAAGCTCAACTACAAATGAAAAAAAATCATGTAATTTTTTAACAGCATATATTAAATATTTAAGAAGCAGTCTTACTTAGTTCTTTTTTTATAATATAAGGATTGAATTAATAATAAAAGGATTAATTTGATTTGGTCCCTATAATGGAGGACCTACCAAATACTTTCACCATTAACAGTGCTATTAATACTCTAAAAAAAAAAGAAGAAGAAGAAGTAGGAGGACTGGATTTCACAAAGTAAAAGCAGAAGTATTATATTTTATAACCCCAAAGCATACAGGGGCTGAAAACGAAATTAAACCATTTCTATTTGCATTTATGGGTCAAGATTTCCTCCTCTTTCTTTTTTTTTTTTTTTTTTGAGTTAATGTAGTTTGAGTTGACAACATGACATAAACCTCAATCTTAAACATTCCTTTACTTTTGAAGTGTTCAACGTGTCGAAACCAAAACATGGGAGAATTACAAGAATGGGTCCACTTTGGTGATTACATGGCCATTATATCCCCAACAAGATGCTTTTTGTTACCATAAAATTCCTTTGAAAAACTTGAAAAGGGTTCAAGGAATATGGGGTTAGAAAGTAAAAGGTTGAGTTATCAAGAAGACCAGGAATTGGTTCCGAAATAATCATATATTCCTAAATATTTACTGTTGTTGTAATTTGATTGAAAATATTTCATCTGCATTTTAATAATCAAAACTGGAAATGATATGGAAGTGGGGTGATAAAATTTGTATTTGAAAAGAACAAAAGCAAGATGGTCAAAGGATGCTTGGTATAAGATCCACATTTCATCTATCCTATTCCTTTAGTATTTTGTAGCCATAAAAATAAAAAAAATAAGATCCACTTCTTCTACCTTTTGGGGTCACAAAAATGGAATCATTTCTGATCTTTTTCTCTGCATTTTTTTTTAGACCTCAATCTGGTTAACTTTGACCATTATATATATATATATCTATATATAAAAAGTGTTAATTATAGGTGAGTGTCATCAACCGTTCATCTAAAAAAGAATGGTATTTCTATTTTTTAAAACTTTTACATGAATAGTGCAGATTTACAAAGTAGAAGGGAGGGAGGGAAGTGGTGGCTGAACCCAACACAAATTTGAAGAAACGAGGGAACAACACTTTTTACTGATTTTTGAGTAAAAGCATAAACTAATACATGCAAGTTATTTTCTAATAGAACTAAAATTTTACAATTATAATTAAATCTCATCAACAATTGTAAAAAATATTAGACTTATAGATTTGCCTTTAAATTATATCTTCTTTTCATTTTTGGTATTTTTCCTATCATATCTATGTTGCTCAAATTACTCCAAAAGTTATCTATGTTTAAGAAAACAACCATGTCATGTGGTACAAAAGTCACCTAAGCATATTATCATACCATTATTTACATCACATAATTTCAAGAAAATAAATATATACATTTTAAAATGTATAAAGTCAAAAAATTAAATTTCTGATTTTTATAATATATTAAATATATAATAAAAAGATAATATAAAACATAAATAATTGAAAATATGGAAAAAAAAAACATAATGCTCCTTTTGATATATTTTTTAGGGTAAGCTATCTAACTGGTCACCCAATTTTTAAAACGCTTTTATTTTGGTCACCTAAAATGAAATTCTTGCAATTTCATTACTTAACTTTTATGGTGTTTTCATTTTATTCACCCAATCGTTAAATTTCTAGTGGCGATTAACTTTACATGCTATATTTGGTTTACACTTCTATTTTGGTCACCCAACTTTTAGGTCACTTTCGTTTTGGTCACCTAAAAACTATCTTTTTTTAAGTACTTATAAGAGTAAAAGCATATTAAAGATTAAAGTAGAAAAGCACTAAAAACTATAATAATTCATTAGAAAAATTGTTAAATTGGACTTGTTTACCTCCTTACAGAAAGTTCTATTTTTTTCAATATTAAAATTTTAAATTTTAAAATATCAAAATTAATTAAATAATTTATTGAAAAATTTTCAACTAAAATTTCAAAAAATATAGCAACTAAGAATGATCCATTTGGAGAATATAGACTAAATCTATAATTTTACGCATAATACAAGACTAATATTGAAATTTAACCAAATAAGTTTAATTGCTATTGTTTGATCAAGACTAAAATTTCAAAATTCAAGAAACATAGGGACTAAATTTTGACCAATTTAAAAAGTACAATGACTAATATTAATCAATTTAAAATACAGGTGCTACATCTACAACTTATGCAAAGTTCAAAGTAAAAAAAAAATTGACTTGATAACTACAAATACAGAAATGAATGACTAACTCAACAATTAATGGGAGTGACTTTGATTTGATATGGTCGAATTTTTTGAAATTTTTAAACTATCTATGATAATAGATAATTCAATCTAGTTCCATTCTGTTGTTGATTTTCTATACAAATTTTGAATTTTTGAACTTATTTCTGTAAATGATGTTTGTTTTATGGAGTTTATTTTCATAAATATTTCTAAAAATTTTATTTTTTTCAAGTAAATAAAAGAAATATATAACAATTATATAATATTTTTCAAAAAAAAATTAATTTAATATGAAATTTTAATTTATTTTTCCTATTTTAAACATAAACTAATATAAAAAAATAAAAAAAAATTCAATCGAGTAACTTTTTTTTTTTTAATTTATATTCCGAAACCCATCTAGATTAAATTAGTTTTCGGGGGGTTTTTCTCAACCAATTTATTCCACTCAAATTAACTAAATAAATGTAAATTCCATAAAATTTGAAGTCATCTTCTTATTATTATTAAATTGGGGAATGAGTGATGACGGCACCCATCTTTTCTACACCATTCAACTTTGAATCATAAATGCTCGAAATCGATGCAACAGTCACTCTCACAGGAAAAGAAAATGGAGAATCGATTTCTTCTTAGGAATTGGAGAATCGATTAAAGAACTTTTGTCCTACACTTTTCTATCGACACATTACTAAAGTAGCAAAACAGGAAGATTTAAATAAAAATATGACACTTAAAAAATAAGGTTTAAATAAAATTCAATATCCGTTTTTTTTAATTCTTCAAACTTGCCACATGTGTGGCCGGTCATGGGGGACTTTATGGCTGTTGATTTTTGTTAATTTTAGCAGTTATCTCAACCTATAAATACTCCATTGGCTGCTCACTTCAAACACATCTCAACCCTTCTTATCTCTTCACTTCTTTCTCAGCTTTCTCTCTTCATTTACTCTCATTGTTCTTCATTTTCTTCCCCTATTCCTTTGTCGATTTCACCTCTTGAAAAAGAGTCCTTCAACCACCATTTGGAGCAGCATTCAAGTGTTCGTGGAAGCCTCGGTTCAACAAGAACAAGCGGAGAAAGAGGAGCGGAGGAAACTAGTCAAGTCTAGGAGAAACACCAGATTTGATTCTTGTTCCTTATCCTTTTAATTTTATTGTTGTTGTTATGAACATATCTATGAATATTTGTGATGTTGATATGTTTAATTTAATTAATGTGCTTAAATTTAATTCATGTTAGGTTGATTGCATTTCATCTACTTAATTTATTAAAATTGTGTTTGTGTTGTTATATGCCTCGGTAAGATGTTTGATTAAGTAAAACCATGACTAAGTTTTTCTTGCATTACAATTGTAAGGTAATTAATGAATTAATTATTTAAACGGATTGAAGTTGTAATTAATTGACACGATACTTAATCAGTGAATGTATGATCATCTAAGGTAGCTGAGGGTTAAATTAGCAACGGTATCTAACAACACATTAGTCTTGCATAACTTGCAAGATTATTGTGATTAAACTGTTTCAAGGAAGAAATACATTGCTATCTTACGTAATATTTTATGTGCTTATAAGATTGAATTAATTGTTTGAATTGGCATAGAGATATGTACAAGAGATTATTTTAATTCCATAAGTATGTATGTGCATTAACACATTTTCTTATTTTAAAATTTGTTTAATCAGTTGAATTGACATAGAGATATAGTCAAGAGATAAATGAATTTTTGGTAAGTACGTATGTTTATAAGTTAGCAAATTACCGAGTTGCCTTGAATTTATTCGTAACAACATAAATATGAGTTTAAAAATTCTAAGTTAAAAAATGTAATTAATCTAACACAATTATGCCATCTTGATTAAAATCATCTTTTGAAATCGTGCATTGGAACTTTTATTTTATTTTTAATTATTTTACTTAGTTAAAATCATAGTTTTTAATCACCTCCTCAAATGAAAGTATTTTTCTTCACCAAAGTGTTTTTAAAATTGCATTTATAAATAATTCTTTTCACAATCCCTGTAGGTATAATAACTTGATATTTACTTGTCACTTTATTACTTGTTGCGATTGTGTACACTTGCACATTTCCATCGTTCCAAGTACCAAAAATCAAAACTTCATTCTATGTTTGTGGGAAGAGGAGCATTGCTTCAAGGTGGAGGATTCGTTCAAAAACTCGTGGTACCTTGATAATGGATGCTCAAAACACATGACCGGTGACAAGAGCCACTTCATCAATTTGAAGCCAAAAATAAATTAGTTACATTTGGTGACAACCCTAACGGAAAAGTAGAATGAATCGACTCTATTGGTACAAGCTCTTCAATTCTTATTGAAAATGTTCTCTATGTCAACAATTTTAAGCATAATCTACTTAGTATCAACCAATTGTGTGATAGTGGTCTCAATTTCATTTTTGAATATAATGGATGTAAGATAGTTGACATTGTGTCTAATAAGATTATACTGCTTATGGGACGTAGGATAAGAAATATATATATATGGTGCATTTAGATGATTTGCATGATTCACTCATATGCATTGTTGCTAAAAATGAAAACAATTCTTTATTATGGCATAGAAAACTGGGACATGTTAGCATGAGCATATTGCATAAACTAGCTAAAAATGACTTAGTAAGAGGATTGCCTAAAATTGATTTTGAATTAGAAAAAGTTTGTGATGCATGTGTTAAGGGTAAACATAAAAGAACTTCCTTTAAACCTATTAATGATGTATCAACTAGTACAGTTCTTCAACTATTTCATATAGATTTGTTTGGTCCTATTAAGACAACTAGCTTGGGTGGTAAATAATATGTTTTTGTGCCTGTTGATGACTACTCTAGATTTACTTGGGTTCTTTTTGTAACACCCAAAAACACAACCTAGAAGTTTGACCAAATTTTAAAGGTCATATTGGCCACCGAAATGGCCCAAAGCGGAACACCATTCAAACTTCTTAATTTCTTTTCGAAACCCACCTTTGCCCATATTGTAGTAAATATGTAATTGTTTTCTATTTATTTGAACGATAAATAAATAAAGTTAATTTCACATTTCACTATTATTTGTTTTGTATTTTTGTCTTTTATATTTTGCATGCATAGCGAAATTGTGACAATCAAATATTAGCTCATTGATTGTCTAAGTTCAAACTGAAGATAAGTGGCATTGTAAGAACATTTTCATTGTGTAAAGACAACTTACTTCAATAGATAATCTAAATAATTTTGTAATCTTGTAAAATAATCGAAGTAAGCATTTTATTCAAATACTGAGAGGGATTATTATGTTGTCTACAATTCCAATTTGGGAGATGGCTAGTTTTGGCTATCAAAGCAGTTGACTCCACGGGTAGAGACATAGATGTATGCATTGTTAGAATGATACATTGGACTGGACCTAAGTTGAATTAATTTTGAATCCGTTTGTGAATTAATTCACTTTGGACATTCATGGTGTGATTTACCTAAAACTTGAGTTGGTCACTGACCATGCGTATGCAACTCATGTGCTCTAATATAAGTGAAGGTTTATACTCTAAAGATGATCCAGCCTATAGCCAGTATGTTAGGTACATGACTTGCGTATAGCATAGCTTTACTAGCAACAGTGGAATTCATAGTGCAATTAAAGAGTTAATTATATCCTCTCATTGGCGTTGTGTAGATTGATAAATATGGAACATGGCCACGGGTTGTTTGTTCTCGAACGAGCAATTTATCATAGTCATTTGTTGATAGTGATCATATTAACCATTAAGAAGACACAATGGTGACAATGAGATAAAATATGATTGTATTGAGTAAACGGATTTAACTCAAAGGAATCAAGGATATCATATAAAGGTAACACACATATGACAAAGGTCATTGGACAAAACAGTTGGATGAATTGTTTTCTTAAATAGTATACAATAAGGAGTTTTCAATCATGGTACTTATTATGAACTGACTCAATGATTAAGTAATTGCGAATTATCAAAATGATGCTTCTGGACATAATTGCAATTACTAGAGCCTAATTGTATATGTCTGATTCGTTCCTCCGCTAGCTCAACAAAAGCTTGACCGGACTGCATTTGAATCAGAAGAAAATTCTATGACTTTGGAAATAATTTAATTGAGTCGATTTATTTGATGTGAAATTGAATTAGGTGGTCGTGAGAATTGTTCAACTGGAGAATTTGATTAAAGAATTTTCTTGAAAAAAACAATTTGGAAAATCTAAGTGATTTTTGGAAAATTTAATTTTGATCAAGTAAAATTAAATTAATCAAATTAATTAAAATTAATATGATATTTTTGGAAATTAATTTTCAAATCAGACAATTGGCCCAATGGGTAATTGAACTTGAAAATTGGACCTGAAATAGTAAAGTGGGCCTAGGAGCCCAAAAACTAAGACCAAGACTCAAAAACTAGTCGAATCGGGCCATATATGTGAAATCGGGTTAACGGTCCAATCAGTGACTAGCCCGGACCGACTCGAGGTGTCATTAGGGTGTTGCACCTGTATCACCAAACACGGTGGTGTCGAAAGGTACAACGGCGGCATTTCAGTGGCCAGTGGTGGTTGGTCTTCTGTGGTTGAGCAGTGGAAAAGTTACACTCCTATTGGGACTCTATTAGAGAATTTAATTTCAGCTTAACTGTTCCAAAAATAATATTAGTTTAATAGTTAAATATTAAATTAAATTTAATACTTATCTTAATAGTATTTTATTAATTTAATATTAAAGTAACTAAGTTTAATCATAGTTGAACTCTCTAAACTCTCCCTATATAAAGAAAGCCTTAGATCATTATTTTAGACACACTTGAATTCAAGAGAAAGTTGTAAAAAAAATCTCTAAAGAGATTATTTCAGAAAATTTCTAGAGATATTTTTCTTATTTACAACTTGAACCAAAAAATTAGAGAAATTATGAAATCACCCCATAGGTAATTTTTCTGAAAAAAATTTTAATTCGAAGCGAGCCCACACTTGACAGATGTGAGCTTGAACTACTCAGTCAAAACGCTCATCCTAGTCGAATCGAAAAGGTATAATTTTGATTAAGTGTTTATTACCTTTGATATCGCAACCAAGATCTTGTTTTGGAAAAATTTTTAAAACGCTAGTTTTTTCCTAAATTTATTTTCCTATGTGTTTTTCAAACCTGTTTTCTACAGTATCAACTAGCAGAGTTTTTCAACTAATTCATATAAATTTGTTTGGTCATATTAAGGCAACTAGTTTGTGTGGAAAACAATATGCTTTTGTGCTTGTTGATGACTATTCTAGATTTACTTAGATTTTTTTTGTAACAACCCCAAATCCGGCCTAGAAGTTTTGACCGAGTTCTGAAGTTTACATTGGCCACCAAAATAGCCCAAAGGGAAACACCATTCAAACTTCTTAATTTTTTTTCAAAACCCACCTTTACTCATGTTTTACAAAAATCAGTAGTAAGTTTTACTTGAGCTTTGTAAACATTAGTTTATTGTTGCTAAGGTTTAATTAAAACCAGATTAAACATTTCCTTATTAACCTTGTAAACATTTCGAAGTTAAAATTTGTTAACTGAAGTTTCAAGCCAGTGTAACAACGAAAAAATCTGACATTTTAATTTGATTGAAAATCCATAAATTGACACTTACAGCTTGATGGATTATTAAAGAAAAGAAACAGTCCCGATGCTAATGCCCATGCATGAAAACACTAAACAAAATCAAAACCAAAAATCCATACCACAGTTCACTTAAAATTTATTTACAAATCTAATTAAACATAAATGATTATATCTTAGGAAAACTTTATTAAAATCAAACCAAGACAAGAAACTCCGAGGCCTCCATTTTTCTGAGTCTGAGACCTAACCACGTGAGATACCTGAAAAAGGTAAACTAAGGGTGTGAACTACGAAGCTAAGTGTGAGTCTAAAAGAAATGTGAATAGCCAGAAACAAATAGTCAATCAAACATATAGAAACCTCAAATAACCTATGATAACTAAACACATTGAAAAAATCAATTCAATTCACAAATATTACAACATCCATATATGTAAGACATACTCGAATGCGTGAAAAATGAAAGAAAATCCCCCCAACCATCCAATCACACCGAATCTGTCCATCCTGCATAGGATACACTAGACCCCATCATCTATTACACACCAATTTGGGTTATGGTGGACCCATCCAACCTATACATCTTAAAGTGGTCATAGGCCACTCGAATGTTTTGCAGTCAAGCTACCAACATTATTGCAGATTTTCCACCAAAATAAGTCAATGTAATTTAACTGCCAAAACGAACTTCTTTTCATAACCATGTCCCAACCACAATGCAAATGCAACATACTCGTAACTTACACCAATGAGCCGAATCAACAACATGCATAAATTCTGGTTAACACATCCAAACAATCTCATATAATAGAAATTTTAGTATAACAAAGTCATATTAGCAACCTACACGAATAACAAAATTAAAACATATGTATACATTCAACAATCAGTAATAGTGTTCCAATCACTCCTGCAGAGGCTTAAACAAGCAAGGCATCACTCAGGGACTAAAATGAATCAATTTGCGAAAAAAGTGAAACAATATCAAAATAAGACAACAGAACCATATGGTCAGGCCGTGTGGAGGGGTTCAGATCATGTGACAGTGATACAACAACACGGCTGTGTGGCTAAAGTACACAATCGTGCAGGCAAAATGTGTAACTCTCTATGGCCATGTGAAAACTTTAGAGTTAAGAAGTAAGGGTGACACGACCATGTCTCAGGCCGTGTGAAAACCCCCCAGGTTGTGCGCGATCGAAAAAAATTCCCACAAAGGTCACACATCGTGTGCCAGACCATGTTACCAGAAAAAAAACCTAATACATACAATGGCACATGGCCATGTGAACCGCTTGTGTGTGGCACATGCCCGTGTGGGGAGACTGTGTGGTCCAAAAGCTCACTCGAATGACTGCAAAACATAAAATTAAAATACCAAAACCCCCACCCATTACAAGTGTTAAGAACACACACCTGAAAACGCGATTCCAAGCACTCACCACTATCCGAAACACGCCTGTAATTTAGATATGAGACTTGATTATGAGAACACATAAAACCTATAAGGATTTCGATTGAAACCATATAGAAAATCAAAGAAACGAAATTTAAAACTCAAAGAAACAACACTTACACTTCACCTGTTTCAACACCTTGTTGAGCAAAAATACTGAAGAACAGACAAGACCAAAGAGACGACACAAGATTACTAGAGTTTTATATAACTAGGAAACAAAAATAAGGAATTAAAAATAAGGAATATGGTGGGAAAAAAAACAGTAACAAAAAGGAGCCCAAAAACTAAAATTGGAACAGTGAACAAGGGAGTGATGTAAGAGAAAGTGGATAACATGACAAGATTTTAGGGTTATTTTTTCTAAAATTAAAATCCCACTAATACCTTAAACTTACCACCTATCAAATACACCAAAATTTAAATTCTAATAAAATTCCAACCACATGGCAGCACAATAAAAAATAGCAAAAATATTACCCAATTGCACTCATAGGGATTCAAACACATGACCACTGAACCAGCAGTCTCATTCTTGTTTCTAAAATGCAAGGAATAACTTAAAAGTCCAAAAATAACCACTGACTCACTTGCATACCTTAATTCTTCTAACCCCCACATTCGAGAGGTAACACTTTTCTTCAATGTCTCACATTGATGCTTTACCATTAAACTAAACTCTCATTTATTATTTATAAAGTTCCTCACTGAGTTGGTGTCACAGGTTAACCGAGTATAAACTCAATTGAGAAAAATAAAAATATCTATTTTTACAAAGTAAATTGTATGGTTTTTTGAATATTTTTGTCATTTTATATATTTTATATAGAAAAATATATACACTTCTTTGAACTCATATCCTTTACGCCTTGTTTGGTTCAATGTAATGGGATAGCCATTACAACACAGTTCCAAATTCTACAGTAAAACAGATGTTTGGTTCAAGGGAATGCTCAAAATATCGAATGACGATTCTAGCTTTGTTCCAAAAATAGTTGAATAACCATTCAGGGGAGGAGGTGCTGAATTGGCTATTCTAGCCTCTACACCGAATGGCCCTTCTTTTCCCCTCAAAAAATACCCTTTAGATTGAAATTTCTCAACGGTTTCACCATTTTTTTCCTTTGGCCATCAACAATATTACACGCAAATGAACCTAAAAGGAAACAAATCAACTTGAAAGCTAAAGACAAACACTTCGTTTACCATTCCTAAGAGATTCCAACCCATCACTAGAATTGCCTGGTGCTCACCAAGGCCCTGCTTGTTTTGATGGTTGTAGTGGTAAGCTTGTTGACAGAGCTGGCTTTCAATACTGTTTCACCAGTGATACCTTCTCTTTCATTTGCTTTCTTTTCCATTTTTTTCATTGATTTAGGAATTTCAAGATGTGGGTTTTCTTTAGTTGAACTTGTTGAATTTAAAAACTCCAAATAATTCACAAAAAAGCCCTTAAATTGTTAGATGATGAAATTATAAAAACTTAGATATGTAAATGTGAATTCCAAAATTTCCAAATAAAAAATATTAACAATGGTTGGTTGAATCTCGATGATTCTCCTATTTGTACACATTTATATATCGACAGTGTTTACTCATTGTATACTCACCTTTTAGTTCTCATTTCTCCAGTTTTTTTTCTTTCTTTTTAAGGTAAAGAGTTCTATCCCAAATTATTGAAACTTTTTTATATTGATTAATATTCTAGATTTTGTTGTAAGTTCAATTCAACTAAGGTTCATTTTTCATTTTTATTGATTTTGTTAATGATGCATAATGCTTGTTTCTATATTTTTCATAATGTTTTTTTATTGATTAATATTATGCCTTTATTTTCTTCAAGTTAATAATTTTTGTTTCAATATTTGGTTGTTAATGATGCTTAATACTTGTTTCTATACTTGTCATAATGTTTTCTTTTTATTTGGTTTTGTGTTCTCCTATGCTGATTAGTGCTGGCAATAGATTGTTGGTAGCTCTTTTGTCTTGGGCTAAGGATTTTTTTGTTGTGTTAAGGTGTATGTGTAACAGTCCATTTTTCAGTAAAATCGAAACAGTGGTTTCTAGACCACAAATCCGGTCCAAAAATATAATTTATTTTCATTTTATTATATAGTTCGTATTATAATAGGCATGTCGTGTGAAAATTTTGACACGAAAATTTTATCGACTAAGTGCTTAATTATGAGAAGGACTAAATTGCATAAAATGCCAAAGTTGGATTATAGTAGCTATAGGTATCAAATAGCTATGGAATTTAAAATTTAAGGTCCTTATACGGTAATTAGACTATTGAAGAGTAGTTAGTAGATATTTTAATGACTCATCCATGGAAAAATTAGAAAAGGCAAGGGACTAAATTAGAAATCACTAAAATTAAAATATGGCAATTAAATAAAAAGAAATAATCATCTAATTTCATATCATCTTCCCTAAAATTTCCATGGAAACCCTAGGAGAGAGGAAGACAACTTACCAAGCTTGAAAAGGTATGAAATCAAGTCCCGTTTTTAATGATTTTCATCTTTTTGAAACCGGGATAGTCTAATCTCTCTATTTAAAGGATTAATTTGAAAAGTTATCAAGGTATGAAATTTGGGTCATGGATGAATATACTGAAAATTAGAAATTTATGGTAGAAAATGAAAGTTTGTTCATAGATAAACAACTTTTATAAAGCAAATTTTGATGAAAACATGATTTAAGGATTAAAATGAAAAGTTGTAAAATTTGATGAAAAATTCTGAAAGTTTCTGAATACATGTGCTTGAAAATTTGTAATGGGGCTTTGGTTAGGCTTGGAATAGGGAGTAATTTGAACAAGTTTCATTTTCCGGGCCTAGGGACAAAATTAAAATTTGTCAAAAAGATAGGGGCAAAATGATAATTTTACCTAGGACGTAAATTGAGTCCATTTAAATATGAAATGTGTGAAATTGATAGTTAAATTCATCTATATAGATCTGGGTAATACTAATTTAAGGTTAGATCGAGGAAAAGAAAAAGTTTCAGATTAGTAGACTTTTTACTCAAACAAGTGTCGAGGTAAGTTTGTGTAACTTAATCGGGTATGTAATTATGTTAATTGAATTTTGTGTTTGTATGTAATGTTATTTATTTTGATGTGCTTTACTTGTATGCTATGATGAAAAATTGATACACACTTGAAATGGTGATAAAGGGTTAAGTCCCGATTGAATGTGAATTCCGATGATTATATGCGCTTTCCCGAAACTAATAAGATCTTGCATTTGTTGCGGACGGGATTAAGCTCAGACGAGTAATCAGAATGACCTTGTTATAGAAATGATTTAGCTCGGATAGGTAATCCCGATATAATACCTCTCGAGCATACATTATGATAAGGGTTTAGTCTGGACTGGTAATCCTAATCGAACTTCTCTGAACATATGTTATAAAGGATTTAGCCTGGACTGGTAATCCTGTTATACGATATGTGGCTTGAGAGAGTGTTTCTTGGTTAAGTTCCCTAATGGGTACCCTTGAATAAGGAATTGACGGAATATTGAATCGTACACTTCGGGTGTACTACTTCAGCATCCAGCGGAATTTAATAATTCAATGAATATATAACTCTTAACATGGCATGAAAATCTTGAGATGATATGATAATGACTTGAAAGAATATTGAGTGATGAGCTCATCTATGTTACTTGATTGATATGAAGATTTTGGTGACTAACATGTTTGATTGAATGTATGTGATTAGGCAATTTAGCCAAATGGATGGAAACATAACATTGTATGCCTAGATTTAATAAGCAAGATTGGTAAGTTTAATTTTTGTTATACGAACTTACTAAGTATATAATGCTTACTTCATTTATTTTGACCCTGTTTTATAGTTCCCGGAAGCTTGCGAGGGTTGGAGATCGTTGGAGCATCGTCACACAATCAACTAGTCATTTTGGGTATACTTAGTAAAATCATTTTGGTATAATGGCATGTATAGGATAACTTCGCCAATAGTGGCTTGAAATGTTATTTTGTAACCTAGCCATTGGAATGGCTAGTAATGGTTCATTTTGGTATGACTAAGTAGGTTATTATGATATACATATACACGTGTTATGTTATGAATATGTGATCAATGTTGTGTATGCCTAAGTTAAACTAAAGTAAGGATATAATCATTTATGCTTGTTGTGATATACATTATTGAATGGTGAAGTTATTTAAATTTGAAAGCTTGGATTGGTTGGTATTGGTTTTGTGTTTCAAGTGCAGTCTTAGCTGAAATTTTGGGTGAGAAATGAAGTTAGAAATGACTTCATTTTGTCCACATAGGCAGACACATGGGTGTGTGTCTAGACCGTGTATGACACACGGCCTGGTAACATGGGCATGTGGTTAGGCCGTGTGTCCCCTGTACCTTAATTTTGAGAAACAAAATGCTCAGAATTGGGCACACGGGTAGAGATACGGGCATGTGTCTCAGCCGTGTGTGCCACATGGCCTAGAACATGGGCGTGTGTCTTGGCCATGTGAAACTTGCACCTAATTTCGAATTGAATTAATTGACCACACGGCCTAGCACACGAGCGTGTGGCATGGCTGTGTGTGTAAGTCAGAGAGTTACATGGGGTCAAACATGGGCGTGTTTCAAGGTCACACAGGGGTGTCCCTTGGACCACACTGGCGTGTAAGCCCTGCACCTTGGAAAAATTTTGTAATTTCGTGAAAAAATTCTTAAAGGTTCTGATTAAGTCCCAATTCGATTCAAATGCTCATATTGGGCCATGAGGGACCGATCAAGGGACGTTATGGATGATCTTAGTAAACGAATAGTAATTTACGTAGTTTAAAGGAAAAATGTTCTGAATGTTCTGTTAATGCTCTGAAACCCTGTTTCAATGACGAGTATGAGTTAGGGGTGTTATGGTATGTATTTTTTGGTGCAGTGCTTTTCTTTTGTCTATTTGCTTATTAATGGGGTTGGAGTAACGAATAGATTGGAGCAATAGAGTTAAAGATAGGGTTTGATCTTCAGGATGTGAGAGCTAGGAGACTGAGAATAAAGTTTTTATTTTCTAATGGACCTTTTGTTTATTTGTTTGTCATCTATTATTTTGGGAAATTCTTTGGTTGTTAGAAGAAATGAAGAGAAGCCAAATCTTGGGCCTTTAAGGGTTATATCAATAGTTTGTAGTTTCATTAAGACAAAGTCACAATGGCTTCATTAATTGACTTCAAAGTTCTCATCTCTCTTTGATCATGTCGTGGGTCGATTCTTCATTTTCATTTCCTTTTATTTCTCCTTCTTCGATTAGCTTTCATTTTTGATTCATGAATGATAACTTTGTTTTCCTTTTGTTGATTCTCTCTTTGCAATCCGAAGTTGGTTTTCACACTTTTTGTTTCTTCATTCCAATCTTTGAATCTATTTCTCTTTTAATATAATATGTTTGTTGATTCAACAATTAATGTAACTTTATGCATAATGCAGCTTGTATTTCAAAGGATTCTTGGGGAAGAGGTAGAGGACTTGATTAATATAAGATACAGTTAATGGGTTATAACTCTTGAGTTGAGATTGCTTTATGCATTCGATTGTGTTTTTGCTTAATTGAATCATTCTAGATTTCCCTTTGAATTTTTCTAATTTTCTTTCCTATTGTTTCGTTTCTTTCAACTTGTAAGCTTGTTGAGGCTAAGTTTTTCTTAGTGCTTACATGATAAGCCATTGGAGTTCATAAGTGCATGCAAATATAATATAAAATTAATGAGAAATGGTTATTTTAATGTTGTTAATTTGCATATATTTACAGTGATTTTCTTTTTTATTAGTTACTTTGAAGATTGCATTAATGATGCTTGTTGTTGCCATTGCAGATTAAAACCATTAAGGTCAATAATGTTTCTTTACAAGCTACTGAGTGAGATATCAACGAGTTCTTTTCCTTTTCTGGTGATATAGAATATGTAGAAATGTAGAGGTTGGTTGCACCTTTTACATTAGTTTCGCCCTAACATCATTTATTCTTACTTTTCGATGGGTGTAAACTTATTATATGGTTATGCAGCGACAATGAGCTGCCTCAAATTTCCTATGTTACCTTCAATGATTCACAATGAGTAGAGACTGTTATTCTTCTTTTAGTAATTCAACTGCATACTATTTATAAGTACACTATAATTCAACTTTTCATCTCTTCCGAAATTGAATAGGACAAGTTGCTAATCAAATATATGCATCACATTTTTATGTTGCTTAATTCTCATTCTTCATTAGATCTGCATACTATTTAAAAGTACACTATAATTCAACTTTTCATCTCTTCCGAAATTGAATAAGACAAGTTGCTAATCAAATATATGCATCGCATTTTTATGTTTCTTAATTCTCATTCTTCATTAGATTTTTAGATGAAAATATTGCAGGTTTTCTCATCTTGTTTCCAAAAATACACATAATTTGGCATCGTGAAAATCTAATCAGCTAACCAACAAACAAAGTCATTAATTATTGTTGTAACATTCTAATTTAGGGCCTAGTGAGAACAGTTGTTTCGGGACCACATATCCGAAATAGAAATAATTATTTAATGATTATTATGAGGTCTAGAATTGGAATGTACGCTTGTGTAAAAATTTTATGGAGATATTCTATGCCTAAGATGCTCAATTTGAGATTAGGGACCAAATTGCAAAATATGCAAAACTTGAGTTCTAGAAGCTTTTAGCATGAAATTGAGTTGGATTATAAATTAGAGGTCCTCAAATAGTAATTTGACCAAATTCTAAATATTTGGACAAAAATGGGCATGAATGAGTAAATTTTTAAAGAAAAGAATAAAAAGGGGAAAATCAAGCAAAGATGTTGTCCATCTTCTTCATTGTGTGCTAAAAATTCAAGGCCTCCATAGCTAGGGTTTTCAACATTTCAAGCATGATTATAAGTGCTCCCTAGCCCCTTTTTTTATGTTCTTTATATTTTTGAGATCCTCAAAGCATGTTCTAGCCATTTCTACCCTTATTTTAAGCTAGGGTTTATGTTCAAAACTTAACCATGTGTGATATTTTTGTATTTTGGTGTTTAATGGAGAAATATGAAAGTTTGATGTATGATAAACATCTTTTGTCAAGTGGTTTTCCATGAAAACACATAAAAAAGGACCAAGTTGTAAAAGATGTAAATGTGGGTAGTAGAAAAGTGAAATAAAGGAAAATGTGGGCTGTTATAGGCTAGAATATAACTCAGCTAGGCTTAGGAAATCAAGGAATGCATGTATTTCGTTATACAAGCCTATGGACTAAAATGTAAAAATGTGAAAAGTTAGGGGTAAAAGGTAATTTTGCCATAGAGTAAGTTTCCGGGCTGAAATTGAAGAATGTGATGAATTAATAATTTAATTTGTTTATATAGACTCGGAAAGACCAATTCCGGAAGTAGATCGTGGAAAACAAAAGGTTTTGGAATTATTGGAATCTAAACCCGAGACATCATTTAGGTAAGTTCGTGTAACCTAATTGATTGTTGATCCATGTTAACTTTAATTGTTGTATTGAATTGAATGTGAAATGCATGAATAATGAATTGTATGAAAATGTCCATAATTCCGAAATTGATTGAAAATGGGTTAGAATCCAGTTGAATATGGAATTCCGATGGATAGGTCATTCTTCACGAGGAATAGGATCCTACATGTGTTGCAGAAAAGATTTAGCTTGGATGGGTAATCTATTGATCTCATTATGGAAAGGATTTAGCCCAGACGGGTATCCTGAAACGAGCCTATTGAGCATACGTTTCAGTTAAGATTTAGCCTGGACTGGTAATCGTAGTTGACTGGATTTAGCCTGGACTAGTAATCCGACAAAGCCTTTAGAGTACATGGTACAGCTAGAATTTAGCCTGGACTTGTAATTCTGCGGTAAGAGATGTGGCTCAAGAGTGTACCGAATAGGGTACTACTGGATATGAATTGACGATTAATAAAATAGTACACATAGAGCATACTAAGTGATGAAATATCCATCGGGAATTCAATCCAATCATTCACCGGATAAAACAATTGTAAATGGCATGAGAAATACGAATTCAAAAATGTATAAGATGTGATGAGTTCATCTATGGATCTTGAAACTTTATGACTAACTTGTTCATGGAGTGCATGTGTTTAGGGAAAATTATTTATAATTGATGGATAACATGGCTTATTGTGATTATGTGTTTAAAATGACCGGTAAGTTTACTTTCCATTATACGAACTTACTAAGCATGTAATGCTTACCCCTTTTCACTTTTCCCTGTCTTATAGAGCTTCAATGTATGTTTTGGACCTCGTAGGTCCATGCAAGGGACATTTCACATATGTTTGAATGACTTTTGAAATGAAAGAAATTTTATAGCCCGGTTTTGCATGAACATTTGTATGCATGTTTGGTAATGCCTCGTACCCTGTCTCGAGCTCGAGTAGAGTAAAGGTGTTACATTTAGTAGTCTCAGAGCTATGATTTAGTCAATTCTCGGACAACGTAGCATGTATCGAGTCTAGCTATACATGCCATTATACAAGTTAAGATAGTGTGACATCTCTTAACCATTTTAAATGTATTTGTATATAGTAAATATCTTCCAACCAAACCCGAGATGAGTCCGAGGAAGCAAAGAGCCATGCTCCAGCTTCCGTACAACAAGCAACGTCTGGTAGCCGTAGGTGGCCCATGTTTAGGGGCAGGGAATAGGCAAAGACAGCCTTTTTCGAAATAATGGATGAATGCTTTGGTAAATACTTGAGGACCAACCCTGTTATACCACGACCTCCCCCACCCCCTACCCGGTCTGAAGAAGAAGTACGACAAGGTATGGCGTCCGTAAGAATTGGTAAAGCTCCAGTAGATAAACTAAGAAAATACTAGGCTGAAGAGTTTAGGGCCACAATTGGCGATGATCCTTAATGTGCTGAGTTCTGGCTTGAGAATGTCGTGTGATTTCTTGACGAACTATCGTGTACCCCTGAGGAATGTTTAAAATGAGCGATATCTCTCCTGAAAGACACTACATACCACTGGTGGAAAACTGTATCCTCCGTGGCACTGAGAGAGAATATTACATAGGAATTCATTCAAGCTGAATGTAAAAAGAAGTACATTAGTCAAAGATTCTTGGATCTGAAGAGAAAGGAATTTCTAGAACTTAAGCAAGGAGATTGAACTGTGGTAGAATATGAACGAGAATTTGTTCGACTAAGCTAATATGCTTAAGAGTGGGTTTAGACTGAAGCGGAAATGTGCAAGTGCTTCGAAGAAGGATTAAACGAGGACATTAAACTGTTGATTGGGATCCTTGATATAAGAGAGTTTGCAGTGTTGGTCGACAGAGCCAAGAAAGTTGAAGAGCTAAATAATGAAAAGAAACAAGCAGAGAGGAAAGCTCGAGTTCAGAGTAAGAGATTCATGGTTAAGACATATACATCTCCCACAAAAAAGTCGAGAAGCCATCATGAACGCTCCAATTCATCAGTGCGATATTCAGGTAAAATAAGAGCCTCTAAGCGCCCAAATCTGCGGTCTTCATCTCTCATGACAACTAGTGTGGGGAGTGTGGGAAACCAAAAGCCCCAATATAACAGTTGTAACAAGTTTCACTTTAGAGAGTGCCAGATAAGGATTGGGGCATGCTATAGATGTAGTTCTCTCGACCACTTCCTTAAGGATTGCCTAGAACAAGATAACAAAGAGGTTGAGCCAAACTCAAAACCGAATGCTCCTATCTCTTGAGGTAGACCTGTAAGATACCCAAAAGTGCCAGTGGTGGTTGTAATGTTGCAAAGGAATCCACTGCAAAATCAGAGGCTCGAGCCCCGGTAAAGACTTATGCTATACGCGCTGGAGAGGAAGCCTCAGCTCCTGATGTCATTACGGGTACATTTTCTCTTGATGATATCCCTGTAGTTGCTTTAATTTACCCGAGGTCAACCCATTCGTATGTCTGCATGACATTGGTGTCTAGTAAAAAATTACCTGTAGAATCTACAGAAGGCGTGATTAGGGTGTCGAATCTATTAGGCAAACAAGTACTAGTTGACAAGGTATGCAAGAAATGTCCTTTAATGATTAGAGGCCATTGTTTTTCAGTCGATTTAATGTTGTTGTCATTTGATGAGTTTGATGTTATTTTGGGTATGGATTGGTTGACACTTCATGAAGCTATAGTAAATTGTACATAGAAGGTCATTGAATTGAGGTGTGGAAATGGCGAAACTCTTTGGGTTGAATCAGATGAGTCATGCGTACCATCCGTTGTGATTCCCTCTATGTCGACTCAAAAATGCTTGAAAAAGGGATGTGAAGCCTACCTAGCTAATGTGTTGAATACTAAAGAATCTGAATTGAAAGTCGAGTCAGTGCCAGTAATATGCGAGTATCCAAATGTGTTTCTAGAGGAGTTACCAGGATTACCTCCTATTTAGAGAAGTTGAATTTAGCATTGACATAGTGCCGGGAACAGTACCTATTTCGATTGCTCCGTATCGAATGGCTCCGACTGAATTAAGAGAGTTAAAGTCTCAGTTACAAGAATTGACGGATAAGGGTTTTGCAAGGTCTAGTTTCTCTCCTTGGGGTGCACCGATACTATTTGTGAAAAAGAATGATGGTTCAATAAGATTATGCATCGATTATCGTCAACTCAACAAGGTGAAAATCAAGAAAAAATACCCGTTGACGAGGATTGATGATCTGTTTGACCAGCTGAGGGGAACAACAGTATTTTCAAAAATAGATTTGAGATCCGGCTATTACCGACTGCGAGTTAAAGAATCAGATGTACCCAAAATTGCTTTCTGAACAAGGTATGGTCACTATGAATTTCTTGTTATGCCGTTTGGGCTAACGAATGCTCCCGCAGTATTTATGGACTTAATGAACCGAATTTTTTATCCCTACTTGGATAAGTTTGTTGTAGTATTTATTGATGACATACTAATTTACTCACATGACAAATCCGAGCATGCGGAACACTTAAGGACAGTTTTGCAAACTTTGAGAGATAAAAAAATGTATGCTAAGTTCAGTAAAAGAGAATTTTGGCTTAAAGAAGTTGGGTTTTTAGACATGTTGTTTCAGAAGATGGTATTAGAGTTGACCCAAGTAAGATTGCGGCCATCATCGAATGGAAACCACCGAGGAACGTGACAGAAGTTAGAAGCTTTTTAGGCTTGGCTGGCTACTACAGATGATTTGTTAAAAGATTTTCTATGATCGCCACTCCGATAGCCAGGTTACTCCAAAAAGATATTAAGTTTGAGTGGTCCGAAAAGTGTCAGCAATGCTTTGAGAAACTAAAGTCGTTACTAACCGAAGCACCGATTTTGGTACAACCCGAGTCGGGTAAAGAGTTCGTGATTTATAGTGATACATCCTTGCATGGTTTGGGATATGTACTCATGCAATAGGGTAAGGTAGTAGCCTACGCTTCAAGGTAATTGAAGTCTCACGAGAGGAACGACTCGACACATGACTTGGAATTGGTCGCCATTATTTTTGCTTTAAAGATTTAGAGACACTATCTGTATGGTGAGAAGTGTCGGGTGTTCACCGATCATAAAAGTTTAAAATACTTGATGACTCAAAAGGATTTGAACCTAAGGCAATGTGGATGGCTCAAATTACTCAAAGATTACGAGCTTGTGATTGATTACCATCTGGGTAAGACGAATGTAGTAGCCGACGCTTTGAGTAGAAAATCATTGTTTGCGTTGAGAGCTATGGGTACGCGGCTGGCTTTGTCCGAAGATGGCTCGATCCTAACAGAGTTGAGAGTTAGGCCGATCTTTCTTCAACAGATTTGTAATGGCCAGAAAGTCGATAAAGAGTTACAAGCTGAAAGAGCTCAATGTGAGTCTAGCAGTGAATTAAATTTTCAGATCGACTCCGATGATTGCTTGAGGTTTCGTAGTAGGATATGTGTTTCGAGCAACGTCGATTTGATTCGAAATATTTTACATGAGGCGCATAGTGGTTGTTTATCAGTCCACCTGGGTAGTACAAAGATGTATAATGATTTGAAGAAATTGTATTGGTGGAATGGTATGAAAAAGGATATCTCTGAGTTTGTGTCGAAATGTCTGATTTTCCAACAAGTAAAGATCAAACATCAAGTGCCTTCAGGGTTACTTCAACCTATCATGATTCCCTAATGGAAATGGGACCGTATTACTATAGACTTTGCGACAGGATTGCCTTTGACTCCAAAAAAGAAAGATGTCGTCTGAATCATAGTTGACAAATTGACTAAATCAGCTCATTTCATACCGGTACGAACCGATTTCTTACTTGATAAGTTAGCCGAGCTGTACATTACTGAAATTATGAGACTTTACGGAGTACCATTGTCGATTATTTCGAATAGAGATCCAAGGTTCACTTCTCGGTTTTGGAAGAAGTTACAAGAAGCCTTGGGTACAGCTAAACTTTAGTACTACTTTCCATCCACAAACTGATGGCCAATTCAAGAGAATGATTCAGACGTTGGAAGATATGTTCAGGTGTTATGTTCTTGAATTCCAAGGTAGTTGGGAAAAGTACTTACCGTTGATAGAATTTGCCTACAATAATAGTTATCAATCAAGTTTGAGAATGACACCTTATGAGGCTTTATATGGATGTAAATGTTGAACACCCCTATATTGGACTGAGCTTAAAGAAAACAAGATTCATGGGGTCGACTTAATTAAGGAGACTGAGGAAAGGATAAAGATTATTCGTAATAGTTTGAAAGGTGCTTCTAACAGGCAGAAATCTTATGCTAATTTGAAACAAAAGGAAATTGAGTATCAAGTTGGTGATAAGGTATTTTTAAAGGCGTCTCAGTGGAAAAAGGTCCTGAGATTTGGAAAGAAAGGCAAATTGTGTCCTCATTTTATAGGGCCGTATGAGATTACCGAAAGGATTGGACAGGTAGCATATCGGTTAGCCTTGCCATTAGAGTTGGAAAGAATTCATGATGTGTTCTATGCGTCCATGTTGTGCCGTTATCAATCTGATCCCTCACATGTAATTTCACCAACAGAGGTTGAGATTTGTTCAGATATCACTTTTGAAGAGGAACCGATTAAGATACTAGCTCGGGAGGTCAAACAGTTAAGTACTGTGGCAAAAGCATGGAGTCGAAGAGGCTACATGGGAGCCTGAAGAGACTATGAGACACCAATACCCGAACCTTTTTACCGGTAAGATTTTTTGGGGATGAAAATCCTTAAAAGGGAGAGAGTTGTAACATCCTGATTTAGGGCCTAGTCGGAACAGTGGTTTCGGGACCGTATATCCGAAATAGAAATAATTATTTCATGATTATTATGAGGTCTAGAATGAGAATGTATGCTTGTGTAAAAATTTTATGGAGAAATTCTATGCCTAAGATGCTCAATTTGACATTAGGAACCAAATTGCAAAATATACAAAACTTGAGTTTTAGACGCTTTTAGCATGAAATTGAGTTGGGTTATAAATTAGAGGACCTCAAATAGTAATTTGACCAATTTCTAAATATTTGGACAAAAATAAGCATGCATTGGTAAAATTTTAAAGAAATTCCTTAAGGGCATTTTGGTCATTTAGTTAATTAAAGAATAAAAAAGGGAAAAATCAAGCAAAAATGTTGTCCATTTTCTTCATGGTATACCAAAAATTTAAGGGGCTCCATAGCTAGGGTTTTCAACATTTCAAGTTTGATTGTAATTGCTCCCTAGCCCCATTTTTTATGTTCTTTATATTTTTGAGATCATTGAAGCATGTTCTAGCCATTTCTACCCTTATTTTAAGCTAGGTTCATGTTCAAAAACTTACCCACGTGTGACATGTTTGTATTTTGGTGTTTAATGGAGGAATATGAAAGTTTGATGTATGATAAACATCTTTTGTCAAGTGGTTTTCCATGAAAACACCTAAAAAGGGACCAAGTTGTAAAAGATGTAAAAGTGGGTAGTAGAAAAATGAAATAAAGGAAAATGTGGACTATTATAGGCTAGAATATAACTCAACTAGGCTTGGGAAATCAAGGGAATGCATGTATTTCGTTATACGAGCCTAGGGACTAAAATGTAAAAATATGTAAAGTTACGGGTAAAAAGATAATTTTGCCATAGAGTAAGTTTCAAGGCTAAAATTGAAGAATGTGATGAATTAATAATTTAATTTGTTTATATAGACTCGGAAAGACCAATTTCGAAAGTAGATCGTGGAAAACAAAAGGTTTTGAAATAATCAGAATCTAAACCTGAGACATCATTCAGGTAAGTTCGTGTAACCTAATTGGATGTTGATGCATGTTGACCTTAATTGTTGTATTGAATTGAATGTGAAATGCATGAATAATGAATTGTATGAAAATACCCATAATTTCAAAATCGATTGAAAATGGGTTAGAATCCGTTTGAATATGGAATTCCGATGGATAGGTCATTTCTCATGAGAAATGGGATCCTGCATGTGTTGCGGAAAGGATTTTAATCTACTAATCTCATTATGGAAAGGATTTAGCCTGGACGGGTAATCCTGAAACGAGCCTATTGAGCATACATTTCAGTTAGGATTTAGCCTGGACTAGTAATCCAGATTAGACTCTGTAGGGTATTCTTTGTCATATAAAAGATTTAGCCTGGGCTGGTAATCCGACGAAGCCTTTAGAGTACATGGTACAGCTAGCATTTAGCCTAGACTTGTAATTCTACTATAAGAGATGGGGCTCGAGAGTTTACCGGATAGGGTACTATTGGATATGAATTGACGGTTAATAAAATAGTACACATAAAGCATACTAAGTGATGAAATATCCATCGGGAATTCAATGACTCACCAGATAAAACAACTGTAAATGGCATGAGAAATACGAATTTGAATATGTATAAGATGTGATGAGCTCATCTATAGATCTTGAAAATTTTATGACTAACTTGTTCATTGAGTGCATGTGTTTAGGGAAAATTATTTATAATTGATGGATAACATGGCTTATTGTGATTATGTGTTTAAAATGACCGGTAAGTTTACTTTCCGTTATACGAACTTACTAAGCATGTAATGCTTACTCCTTTTTACTTTTCCCTGTCTTATAAAGCTTCTGGACTCATGAAGGTTAGAGGACGGTGGGAGTTTGATCACACTATCGGCAAATCTCATTTTGGGTATAAAAGAACTATTCATTTTGATATAATGGCATGTATAGGGTAACTTACCTTTTTGGTCATATGTGTCATTTAATTTGGCCAAGTGTAGTGGCTTTTAATGATGGATAAATTCATTTTGTATATGGCCATGAGATGTGGCTCATATTTTACTGTTGGGTTGTAACACTTATTAATCATGTATGCATGCAATGTGTTCATGTTGATGTGGTTGCTTGTGAATGATGGATATAAGGTATGGCATGTTTATTTGGTGAATGATCCATGATCAATGAGTATGGCCACAGTAATGTTATAAATGTGTAAAGTTGGAAAGAAGGATATAAAAACCTAGAGGTTATGAATTGGTATGAAAAAATTTGGAAATGCATGTAAAAATTTGATATTGTGCATGGAGGCATTAAGGGTATAATTTAATCATGGATTTGGATATTGGAGTAATTTAAATGTGTTTTGCTGTATGCTAAGAACATGTATAAAATAGTGAGTCTAAAGGGTGGCAAAAAAGGCTTGTAAAATAGCATAGAATTTGTTCACACGGGTAGACACACGGGCATGTGTCTAGACTGTGTGTGACACACGATCTGCCCTAAGGGTGTGTTGTGCGGCCATGTGTCCCCTGCACCTTAATTTTACAAGTCAAAATGCCCAGTAGTAACACACAGGCTAAGACACGGGCATGTGTCTTAGCTGTGTGAGAGACACAGCCTAACCACATGGACGTGTACTCTGGTCGTGTAAAGTTTGCACCATTTTATGAAAAATCATTTAATTTTATTTGGCTACACGACCTGGTCACACGGGCATGTGCCATGGCCGTGTGACCTTATTTTGGTGCTGACATCATAGTCAAAGAGTTACACGGCCTGAGGACACGGGTGTATCCCCTTCTTCACACAGGCGTGTGAATCTGTGTTAAAGAAAATTTCCCAAGTTTTTTCTAAAGTTTCCACTTTGGTCCCTAACTATTTTCTAATGTATGTTTTGGACCTCGTAGGTCCATGCAAGGGACGTTCCGCATATGTTTGAATGACTTTTGAAATGAAAAAAATTTTATAGCCCGATTTTGCATGAACATTTGTATGCATGTTCGGTAATGCCTCGTACCCTGTCCCAGCCTCGGGTACGGGTAAGGGGTGTTACAATTGCAGACTTCTACCTGGTGGGAAGAGGCCATTGAATTGGAGGTATCTTCTACATGACATAGTTGAGTAGTTGAATGACAGCTAAACACAATGATGCATCTCACGCATAGATGGCGAAGTTCGATATGCATGGAACAAATTTTCCTTATAGATTTCTTTTAAACCTTTTCGTTCACATTTCCCTGTAACCAAGCCCCTTCTTTACACGAATCAGAGTAAGTAACATATATATATATTTGTGTTTCTTGTTATCTCCTTAATTCAAACAATAATGAGGAAGAAAAGTAAAATTCAAGGTTGTTCATATCGCTTGTTGATAAACCGCAATCTATATAATGTTAAATTTGAATTTTTGTTTCTAATGAAACAACATTTTATGACATAAACTTGACCTCCTATTCTAGCAGGTACAATGCAAGTGGTTGTGATTTGAAGACTTAAATATCATAAAAAAAAACCAAGCAAATTCACTACTCTACCATGTGTTTGTTGTGTCTCAACTATAATGGAGATAACTTAAGAAGCAATTGATTCAAATAATAGTATATTATTTTAAAATGCAGTAAATAAAATATTTTAATATAAAAATAAAAATCTTTTAATATAATTTAATATAAAATAATTATATTCAGAATGTTATTAAATTATATATTATTTTTATTAAATTTTTTAATAATAATCTTATTAAAATTTAATAACAATAATCATTTATCTAAAAAAATTCTGCTAAGGGTATTCTAGTCATTTTAGTTTTTTCCCTTATGCTATTACAAGTCTATTCCATTCAACCAAACACAAGAATACTATTACAGTTCTATTCCATTACATTCAACCAAACAATTGAATTACTAATTATAGCTTTATTCCATTACGGCACTATTCCATTCCAATGAACCAAACGTGTTGTTAGTGCTTCACATTTATGTTTTACAATTAAACTAAAACCTTGTTTGTTATTTTATCAATTTTTTTATAAATATATTTGCTATACAATTTATTTGTCATCCACATTGTAGGTACGCCATAATCTAGTATTGACAGGGGCAAAGCCAAAATATTTTTTAAGGAAGGCGGAATTGAATTATAAACTTTTTAAGAGATTCAGATGTAATTTTTTCATATACTAATTTATAATTCTATTGTTTTTGAAGGGACTAAATAATTTTTTCATATTTGGGGGTCAAAGTATATATTTATGAAAGATTAATTTACAATTTTATAATTTTTAGAGGGACTGAACTAAAATTTTTCATTTTTTAGAGGGCCAAGGCCCCTACTAGCCCCTCTAGCATCACCTTTAAGTATTGATAATGTCAATGATTTAGTTGATATTACAAGTCAAATCAATACTAACTCAAAAATAATAACAACTATACAATGATAAACAAGTGAAGTGCATTTAAAATTCTTAATTTGATGTATTTACCTATTTAAATTTCTTTATAAAAATTTTAAATGACATTATTATATTTTTTTGACCCAATGGATAAAACTATTCATAGGCTCTCTCCAATCTATAAGTAGAAGGATGATGCGTTTCAGATTACTTGAACCCATGTCCTCATGTATTGACAACCATTCTCATGCCAATCAAATTAAGACTCAATCTGTTATTGTCATTATTTTTAAATTTAATAAATATGACTTGTATTTTCATAAATAAATAAATAAAAGTGAGCAGTGGAACCAGTATTTAGGTAGGAAGTTTAGAGTAAAATGTAATTTTTATTATTGGATTAATTTTTTTATAATTTTTATAAAGATTAGTTTATATAGAGAATTATGGTTAAGAAAATTTTACTTTGATCAAAGGTCTTATAATTTTCACTATAAAAATTATTATAATAATAATACAAATCACCAATAAGAGTGTAGAGAAAATGACAAGATTAAATATAAATACTATGTATTAATTTTCTCCTTAAGCCTGTAAGCTTTGTTGGAATACATTCTGATTCTTCTTTTTAGTGATTTAAATGAATGTAAATGTTAAGCATGGGCCTTTTCCACAAAGAAAAGATAGAGAGAGATTAGGTGAATGGAAGACATGCATGCTTATTAGATAGCAAGATTCATGGCATCAACCTTTCCTTTTGGGTTCAAAGCTGATAATGTTAGTCACAACATGTCTTTAGTCAATCCCAACATCCCAAAAGAATAAAAAGGAAATAACTAGATTATGATTTGTGAATCATGTTTTTAAATTACAGATAATTGTCATGTATTTCAATTATGGTTTTGAGTTTTAAGTTATTCCCCAATTTCTTTTAAATACTTAAAGTAATAAGGGCCAATTCCCTTAACTTTTTTTAAAATTCTTTTAAACCTCTAGTTTTAAATTTTTTATTTTAATATTATAATTAGTATTTTAAAAAAAATTATTATTTGTGTGTTTATTGTCTAAGTTCTCATAGAGAGAATTTGGAGGTGAGTGTTCTTATCTTTAGGTACAAATATGAGATCTCTATATTGGGGAATGATAGAGTGTGATTCATTTATTGTATTGTGGATTAAAGATAGTGAAATTACTCAATAGGTTAGGCTTCACAGATGTCAGGAAACTGAATTGCGTAAGCAAATCTTTGCGTTCTTTGAGTTTTTGTTTGCACAGTTTTCGCAGTGCCAAAGCTGTAGTGGCCACCACAATTTAACATTTCTATTGCAATTTTCATTTTAAGCAAATAGGCAACTTAAGGTAGCAACATAAACTAATACAAAGTAGTATCTAAATATTAATTTGGTAAAAATAAAGCTTAATAATTACAATATCTAAGTATAAATGGTATCAAAATATTAATTAGGTAAAAAAATAAACTTAAATAATTATAATATCTAATACAAATTCAGTGTTTAACTTATTTTGTTTTTTTTTTTTAATTTTGGTGATCAAGATTATCTTGAATTTAAAAACACTTTGTTAAAAGTAGGCCTAACTTGACTTTGAGCAAGTATATTTTGTAAAATTATCTCAAACCCCTTATAAACAATTTTGGCTTTACTCTGTGATATGAGATTCCGGGATAAGATTTCGCATTTATATTTCAAACATTACCTTGAGTAAGTAATCTCACATTCTTAATCATGACAAAATTTCTGAATATAGAATTGAAAAAACTCAAGTACCATTTTAAATATCGAAGTCAAACTCAGGTATCAAATTGAACATTTAAGCCAAACTCAAATAGTATATTAACAATTTTCAAATATATTGTCTCAAATTTATGAACTTTAACTAGGAATTTAGTCATATTGTCAACAATATTTCAATTTGGTATGTTTATTTTTTTTAATTTAACTCAAACAAATTTATTCAGGCTTGACTCAAATTTTATTTCATTTAACTCAATTTAAAAAAATTCAAATAGAGATGAAAAAATAAAACTTGTCAACTTAACAAACTTAAAATTTTTCACTCAATTCAATTCGATTAAATGTTTATCCCTAATTTCAATTATAATTAATTTATTGTTATTATTATAAGTTGAGAAATTAATATTTATTTTATTATATTACATTATGTCTATTAAATTTTGGGATGTTTTTTTTATAACAATTTACCATGCTTTTTTTTATCATTTTAGTCCTTTAACAAATAACATGTTCTAAAACTTAAAAAAAAAAAACTTTTTCTTTTCTTTTCTTTTCTTGCCACTTTAATTAAAGGATAAGCCATAGTTACTTATTACCATTTCCGATTATTAATTTGAGAAAGAGATATAGAATTTATTTACCAGATAACTATGCACATTTATTCATCAGTAAAATAAAATACTACAAGTTTTAACCTTTATGTAGTAAATAATGAAAAAAACCAAATTCTATAGGGAGAATTTAGTAAAATATACTTTTAGATATACATTATGTTAATTAAATAGTAAAATTTTACATTCCAACCAACTTAACCAAAAAGGCTAATGTAACAAACCCGTAATGTGTTAAAATAATTTTACATTTCAATAATCTTATTACGATAAGTAATATTACATTCGTGAACCAAACACCTCATGAATGTCAACTCTAATTTGAAATTGAATATATCTAAAATATATTGATCAAATTGAAAACGTGTGAATATCTTTTGTATAAACAACTTAGATCTAACACGTTAAAAATTAACTATTTTAAAATTTATTAACATTGTTTGAAATAATTGTTTTAAAATTTATTTAAATTGTTTGTTTTTTAAATGTGTTTGATCTAAGTTGTCAATAGGTATATACATATTTACATTTCAATCCACGTGTTTTAAATATACGAGTAAACTACACGTAAGATCACTAAAATATTAGTAAGTTTACATTTTGGTCACTCAACTTCAAAAAGTTACAAAATAGTCATTAAACTATTCGAAAATTTTCATTTTCAATCATTGAACTATTCAAAAGCTTGTATTGAAGTCGCTAGACTACTAAGTTTTTTTAAAAAAGCTTGGCTAGAAAGCTCTAAAGGATGATTCGACGATCAGTACGGTGGATTAGTATCCATCGACGAGTAGAAGATATAGCTTAGACCCAAGTCGACCTAACAATCCGTGTCAGAGATCGGAGAAAAAAACTGTTTGGATTTTGACTCGCAAATTCATGACGTTTAAAATTGTTTCATGAAAATAACTAAACTGTAGAAGGAAAGGGAAACCAGGAAAGGGATGCTTTAGATTAGTGTAGGCGATGCGAACAAAGGTCATATAATAGCGACTTTAATAGTCTAGTGACTTAAATAAAAACTTTTGAATAGTTTAGTGACAATTTTTAACTTTTTTAAAGTTGAGTGACCAAAACGTCAACTTACTAATAATTTAATGACATTGAGTGTAGTTTACCCTAAATATATTTCACACCATATTTGAAATGGCATTTAATATCTAAATTGATAAATAGGTTGATGAAAGGATCTATTGATACAATACTAATATTTCAATAACTCAATTAGAACGGTTTGAATTTTAAAAACCCATTTAAAATCCAGATATTAGCATAGTAATATTTGATGCAATTAGCTCCTTTAATGGACTGATAGTACAAAAAGTTATTAAATATAAATATAATAAATATTGTCTTTGACTTATATAGGTGGTGGTTAAAACTTTTATCAGACATCCGTTTGACATAGATTCGAACCGTGATACTCTCACTCTCTACCCCATTATATTATCAAAAAAATATATAATAAATACTAAATTAGTAACGCTTATAATATGATTGAAAAGAAATTGTATGTAAAAAATTACATTTATAAAAAATTATATAAAAAAGATTAATGGATTTTTGTTGAAATAGTAAACTAAAACATTGAAAAGCTTAAAAGCTCAAGTCTCATTATGGCTTTCGAGTTTAAATTGTTTTTTTATAAATTTTATATAAAAATATAAAAACTTCTTATAATAATTTTATGATTCAATAAAAAAAAATTTTAATTAATTAATCAACTTAATATAATGTATGAATATACCTCATTTAATTTTTGCCTCAAGAATCCATTTAATTTTTCGAAAAAATTAAAAATGAAAAAAGAAGCACGAGTTTCAACTTTCAAGTTTCACCTGATAATTAAACAATTTAAAGGGAAAAGAAAGCAGGCAATTGCAATCACAATCAAGGAGACAGTGAAGCAGGGGATAAGGAAACGTGTCGAGGTGTGATTGGGTTAGGACAGTCGATCGAACTCTTCTTTTCTTCTTGGGTTTAGAACTTGTCTTACAGGATATGAATGTCCACAGTTCTGTCCCAACAACCTGGACTCTTGCAGCTACTACTACACGTGTCGACTACACAACTATGAACCCATCTATCTTTGAATTAGGGTTCATATCTTCTACATCACAGCTTTTTCTTAAATTTCTATTTATTCCCTTTTATGCCTTTCTTTCTTATTTTCCAATTTCACAATCATAATTGTTTAAAATCAGGAAATTTGTACTTGGTTAATCATAAATACATAGTTTTTCTGTTCAAAACTTCACACCATTGGATTCAACTACTACTATTTGGTTTTTCTCTCCTTAGGGTAACCAAATATCCATTTCAATCATAAGTTAAAAGTTAAAAAAACAATAATATTTTATTTTATAATATAAAATTAAATATTTTACATGAAAATTTATTTTTCAAGAAATTATATAAGAGTTATTGATAATTTTTATGTACTTGAAAAATTATTTTTCAAGTATCTTTATTTTCTCCTATATTATTAGTGGAATAAAAAAAACTCTAAAAACGCGTTTAGGATGGTGTCATAGGATGCTATCAAATGTCTTTATTATTGATGAAAAATAAATGATGATGCTAATAATAATATTAATAATACTTGTAAAATTATTCCGCTTTTTTCTTTTTCTTTTCTTAATAGATTTCTTTTGCATGTATCTATTTATGTGTGTGAATTGATTGGGATAATATTTTAGTTTAAATATTCTAATTATTATCATCAGCTAATTCGGAGCAAAGGCATATATTAACTCTTGGATATCTATATTCTAATAAGTTTTACATTTTTACATATGACAAATGTGGATTTAAATAATAAATATTCAAATCTACTTTATTTTTACAAATAATATATTTAGATATTCAAATTCACTATTTAAATTTTTATTTTAAATTTTTTTTTACAATTACTAAATGAGATTAGCAACTTTGACATGAATTTTATTTAATTTTACTCGAATTTGATGCAAATAATAAATAAATTTAAATTTTAAATTAAATTTATGAATTCGAAATAAGATTTTACAAAAAAAATAATCGCAAATATTCAATCCATTGTCTTACTTATAACGTATACCATAACAAGCAAAGAATTCGACTACAACATGTGATGCTACTTAGATGAAAATCGACAGTTTGAAACACTATTCAGAATTAATAATGAAATATTATCAAATAGTAATATGTAAGGTTTGAATCATGAATGGCCTTGCATTAGATGTTCTACTTATCTATTTTTTATATTTTAAGAATTAATTAAAGAGATGTATCGTCTTTTTAATCTCGTTTATAAAGTTAAAAAACTCTACCGCTAATATATTAAATAATTATCCATTATGCCTAACCACATTAAAAATAAATAAACTTTTCTCCTTTGGATGCTACTTAGAGCGGCTTAATTTCTAATCTAAGAACCAAAATACCACCCTATGCATTTATATCAATCCCCATACATATGTATAGCCAGAGGGCACTAATTTGTAGCCATGGATCATTTCTATTTAGCTTTTGTGGTCAAGGGGTACTTTTTCTTTCCTTAAAAAGGTAAAGCATAAAGCATATCACATGCAATACTAGATACTCTAATTAATAAAACCCTTTTGCCTATGTAATTTGTATTTTAAGTTTTTCAAGGAATAGACACACATATATATATTACAATGGGATTCGTATGATAATAAATACCCTTAAATTTATATGGTAGATTAAAATTGAATTATAAATTTTTAAGATAACATAAAATTTTATAATTTTAAAAGCTTGATTCTGCTTAAGATATCTTTAATTCTGCTTATAAAATTGAAAAAAATAAAATTCTTTGGTAATGCATGAATACAAATTGTAGCCAGAAAAGATGGAAATGAAAGAACAATGCTTTGAATGGTGCTAGTCTTAAAGGGCAATAATACATGTCTTTTCCTAAACCTTTGTTTAACTTTTTCAAAAACCCACAACATGTTTGTGATTTAGAAGGTCAAAAAAGAGGACCCAAGAAAAAAGATTGGATATGAGAAGTTTATATGGTATATTCCTTCGTATGTGAAAGGGACAATGGTGGATTTGCTGGAATTTTATGCCCTTAGTTCCTTGATTTAGTAGCATAAATAAAATTTGTATGCCACTCATCCAAAATAATGGGCACCAACCAAAACCATTATCAAATCAAACCCATGCTCTTAAGGCATAGGGAAGAAAGGTGTTGTGATTCCAATTCTTTTGTAGGTTGAATGCCATTTATTAAGAATAATTAGAATTAGATTAAACATCAATTTCATATCATCATTGGGGAGAGAACCTTAAGGCTGAAACCAATCATGACAACTTTGGGCTGTATTTAGTGCACAAAGAATTTGAAGCCCAAAAGCTTTTCTTTTTGCTTCAACTTGACAAATTTATTTCTCCATGAGGTGAATAAAGAATAATTTTGATTTTTTTAATTGGCAAGGGTTAACTGATGTAAGGATTTTTTTTTATTTCTTATTATTTTTATCAAATTTAAATTTAATACACATTTGGTAGGAGTATTATTTTTAAATTAATTAATGGTAATGTTTAGTCACTCCAATGATTTATTTTTAACAAAGTGGAGGAAACTTTTTGATTATTTTGAAGAGTTTTTATTCATCTTTTTAATTTCAATCTTAAATTTATATTAACTATTCTTTATTTTATGTGTACATATTGCAATATGTATACAATAAATAAGTTTTTTCTTTATGTTATTACATTAATAATCAAATGAGAGATGTAATGTTTTACGAATATAATATTCTTGATTGAGTCTTAATTCGATTGATATTGACATTGTTATCAGTGTAGGAGGATATGGGTTCGAGTGCATTGAAGCGTATTATAATCTTGTTTAAGGGTTATGGAGGGGTTGTGGGTGGTTCTAGGCATTCTATCAAAAAGAGTAAATATAATAAGAACCTATAATAAAATTAATATATATATAAGATAAACTAAATATTTATTAACATTTTTAGTTATCAATTTTTATATTTGAATTTGATTATTTAATAGAGATTTAATAAACGGTCATATGGAGAAAAATAAAATAAATTGGTGACTTTTGATGCGGTCGCAAACTCTTATTTTCACTACAAAATTCATATTATTCTCTATCAATATTAAATTTATGATATATAAGCACATATTTTATTTATGTTAATTTACATAAAAAAATCTCAAACGATTATATATGTTAGAGCCAATTGCAATTGGCTTTCTTTTATAAAAAATTTCCTTTGAATAATTTGAAATGTATAAATTGGTTGGTGGTTTGACCTACGTCAAGTATGATTTCATCTATTAATTATTTATATGTTCTTTAGGTGCATATTTTTTACATTAATCGAGATGTTTTCATTTCATGAATTCTTGAGACTTTCTGTAGAGTTGAAAGACAAAACTCGAATTTTGAGATAATACTTATGATTATTAAGAGCTGTATCGTAATTCAATAAATGACACTTCGAAAATTTATTCTAAAAGAACCGATCCCCTCAACACAATCAATATAATATAAATATTAAATAATTTGAAATACATTAGGGTTGAGATTATGTTATTTAATTCGTTAAAGTATATAAAACTTTTAAATTCGGAGTGTCAAGGTTAAAGTAATATTTAATAATAAAAAAAATTAGGGTGTTCAGAAATTACTATACTGATTAAAACATCAAATACTCATTCAAAAACCCATGTTTTTTCTTTTCATGAAAAAGAAGTGTGTTTCTTGAAACACAGCACTACTTGTGCAGGTAGAATCGCCACGTCTGATGAATAATGAAGCAAACTTTTGAGATTAAATTTGAAAATATTTTTTATTTTTTATTGCAAAATTAATTCCAATGTAACCTACATATATATCCAAAATTCCCTTCTTATCTTATCTTTGATAATTTTTAGTGTCCCTTTACCAACTTATTATTATGCCATATTGAGATATTGGAAGTAAAATAAATTCATGGCCACTACAAAGAGACATTGCATGCCAGCAAGCCACTACAATATTGGCTTGGATTAGGGGACAATGAATTTTGCGGTCAAATTCCTCATTTCTTGCATAATTAAAAGACACAATATTTGGTTCTTTGTGGGGTCTGTCATTGGGCCTTTGCTCCCTACACCTGGACCTTGGATGGATTCTCTTTGGATAAACATTAATGTTGAATCAATGTCCTTGCAAATGCCTGCCTTAATTACCTCTCCCTCAAATTCTTACATTTATTTCATTTCTTAACCCAATTCTTTTTATTAATACCTCAAATTATTTGACAAAATTAATGATAAAGTTAACCTCATAACTAAAAATGCACATGTGAAAAAATAAAAGTGATCAAATTATCGCAGGACTAAATCTACTAAAAATGCATACTAGAGGTACTTCATGTAAAATTTAACTTTTATCTTGGTTTTTTTATTCAATGCCTAAAATTAAGTATAACCTCTCATCAACTCTTAAATAATAGGATGAAATGCGTTTGTTCAAACCCGCACCCTCCTGCAATACCAATACCAACCGAATTAAGGCTCAACCAACTTTTATCTTTTAACTTTAAATTTTCATTATTGACTACAAATTCCTTTTGCTAAAATGATAAGAAGATTATTGATGCACTTCTAGAGTAGTGAATTGGGTTCGGTAAATCAAGTTGAGCTACAGGGTGGCAGAGTTTGTTTTTGGGCATTCTCCGATACTTAAATTTACGGAGGGTAGATTATTTAAGCGGCTTAAGGAGTCAAGAGCTAGAGTGAGAAAGGGAATTGCATCTAAAGCATTTGCACCTAGCCTTATGAGATGCTTAGGGGTTCCCAATTGATATGTTGACGTGCTAGTATGTTTGGTGATCAATTTATGGCTCCTGCAACCTTGATTGCTTAGGGTCCTTTTAACAGTGCAACTGATCCTTAACACCTACATGTTGTGACCTGATCATATATTGGTATAACAAAGAGGTATACAACAAGAAGAAAAAAAAACATGAAAAGAGATGGAGTGGACTCACTAAAGAACTATGGCCATGCGTTTGGGAATGCATGGTGCATAAGTAAAGAAAGCTACCCAACCCAACATCACATATCATGAATCCATATCCCAATATCATAATTAAACCTTGGGGGTAGCTAGACTAGGGAATGAAGACACTAGCTACCTATCACCTAACATTTTAGTAACGACAAAGGATTCGAAATTGAAGGAGGATCGATTGGATATTGTATAATGCATGCTAGCTGCTTCTGCTGCTGCTGATGTTGATGATGATGATAAATGATCATGATTTCGATTTTGATCTCTTAACCAAAACAGACTAACAAGACACGGCCAAACATGGACCATCAGGTTCATATACTTATTTTTTGTTGTTCCCTTGTGTAGGACCTTCCTGGACCTAAGATATCAGGCACTTGATTTCTATTACCTGGTGCTGGTTATAGTTTGGATTACGTTTGGATTTTCAACCATTCTTAGATTATAGCTTCCTCCCTGCCTTCGAACCCCAAAAGTTTTATTGGAAGTGTTTTTCTAACCAGCCAAAAAAACTTACGAATCCATCCCTTTCGAATAAAGCAGTTTTTTTTCTTCAACAATGGAGGTAAAGTGAGTGAGAAGGTTTTTTTTTTTTAGAAAGGCGGGTATCAAGCAATTTTAATAATTGAAAAATCTAGTCGAACTTATTTCATGAATTCAGGAAAAAAAAAAACTAAAAATGACATAAAAGTTTACAAAGCAAAGCTACCAAAAACCTAAAAGAATTGCTTTAATTCATTAAAAGAATTCTTGTCTCTACAAAACATAGTTTTAGGCTTAGAATCAAAGATAGCCACATATAGTATTGTTTTATTACTGCGTTTTCTTTTTTCCATGAATTGCTAAATTCTTTTTCTAAGGGATTTTTAAATTTTGATTAAGTGTTATATTTGTTTGAACATAAAAGTTTTTACGAAAAATATTTTCAACCTTTTCCGATATTTGTTTCATGTAAAATTATATGGATGTTCAAGAGGTTTTTTTATTAACGTAAAATTACCCCTTATTCTTGTAAAGGGTCTAACCAAATTTTTTTTCATAGGATATTTTTCAAATTAATAAGACTTCGTTCACTGTAGCACCCTATACCCGACCGAAACATCGAGTTAAAACACCTATATGTTACATTCTCTAGTACATTCTTTACTTATCAAATATTTTCTTATAAACTTTCATAACTTTCTAATTTAGTCCCTTTTTTGTCATAAAAAGTTAATATTAACTAATTAATGATATTAAATTAATTTTCTTTCTTGTTACACTTTAATCATATAATTTATCTCTATATCTTGTTTCAGATATCAAATTTCTATGTATTTCACTTCTATTATTTCATCCATATATTTTCTCAAGTTTAACAATTTAATCATTGTTATCATAAAAATTCCATATTTTTCTATAATTTCACTTTTACAATATTTTATGCATATTTCATCATCTCATAACACATTCACTAAACTTTTATTGTAATTTCCTTATTCAAATATTAAATTGTTTCACACTTAAACTTTTGTACATTTTTTTAATTTAGTCTCCATTGTCATGTAATTTATTTTTAACAATATAAGCACTTCATTAAGATAATTCATTATATCTTATTTCACATAACAAATTTTTGTGCATATCACTTCTGTTGTTTCAATTATAAATTTCAAAAAGTTTAAAATTTAATCATTAACATTATGAAGATTCATTATTTACTATAACTCCACCTTAACACCACTTTCTAATCAATTCACTACTTCATTTAACAACTTTTTATGAAATATTTTTAGGAAATTTACTAAACAAAATAAAATATTTTACATAGATCCATCCAAACACTAGAAAATATTAATTTTTCAAGAAAAGTAAGTCATTTTCCGGAAACCATTTTCAATGAAACAAACGGAGTCTAAAAGTTAATGAGATCTAATTTGTTCTTAATCTTTCTTTATTATTTGTTTTTTACATATAATCTATTTTAATTATAAATATTCAGGTTTGTTAAATATAGAGTTTGTATTTGATAACTTGAAATATTTGTCTTATTAATTTATAATTATTTAATTATAATGATATTTGTCGCGAATAGCATGATTGTATGTGTTGAAGTATACCATTCATTATTATATAAATATGTAATTTAGTATTGGGTAGAATTGAATACCTCTTCTTGATAATGTTATTAATAAACTTAATCTTCGCTATAAAATTGTTGCATTGATAATTGAACCCTCAAAATTGAGGTTTTACTTTTAACTAATTTCTCATTTTAAACCCTCTTTTACTTTTTATTAAAAAATTAAGATTATAATTAATATATGTGGATTCAACCTTGGCCTATTCTATTATCATCCCTAAATTGTCATCATCGTCAAGCTCAAACTTTGGACCTTTGTTGGATCGTTTTAAGTTGATCCACGAAGGGTTCTCAAAGGGCAAAGCTAGCCAACACACCATCATGAATGAAAAAAAAAAAACAAAGCACTGTGGCCTTCCACTTCGCGATTAGCGCACGTGTATCATAACCTGTTTATATACCCACACATGCACATGTTGCATGCACCCACTGCCCTCCAGCAACTAGGGATGGGGATTTTGTTTATAGATTACATATAGCCATATATGCCAAAAATAACATAGGTTTTTAATAATGCATCATCTCAAAAAGGGTAAAGTTATTGCCTGCACTATATCTGTTTATTTATAAAAATTTCGTACGTTGTAAAAAAATTTAAATTAAAAAAACTATAATATATTAATAATAGAATTATTTAGTGAAATTTAAATATTATTTTTATTTAATAAAATATCATTAATATATTTTTAAAAAAAATTAAACATAAAATTTTAACTAAAATTTATGATTTTCATTTCATTTAGAATAAAATTAATTTTATTAAAATTTGAGGCAAAAGGTTGTAATTTAATAATGAGTGTTAGAAAACTAAAAAATTGAAAAGAATATAGAAAGTAATATTGTATTTCATATATCCAACTTACATACAGATAAGCAGCCATATATATATATATAAGAAGAGAAACAAGAAAGTATAACAAAGATGAATAACTGCAGCTAACTAACATTAGCTAATTAACCAACAGTCTAACAAACTGAGCCAACTATATTTTTACGGCTAATATTCCCCTATGACAAAAGAAAAATAATTTCACTCAACAACCTTTTTCTGGAACTCATCAGGTGCACACACTTTTAGTTTCTGTTTGAAGTAATTGAATGACCTAGCAACTCATGGTTTAGTCAGTATATCAGCTACTTGTTTTGAAGAGGGAACATAGTTCACTTCTAACTTGTTAGCTGCTACATGCTCTTGAACAAAATGAAGTTGCAACTTAATGTGTTTTGATCGAGAACGAAGAACTGGGTTGCTGGATAAGACTATGGCAATGGAATTGTCACACCAAATAACTGGTACATGAGACAATTGAACACCTAACTCTTCCAGTAACACTTGAATCCACATGACTTCAGACACAGTACTAGCCACACCTTATATTCTACCTCAGTTGTTAACAAAGCAACAACTAATTGCTTTTTCGAACTCCATGAAATATGATTATTTCCTAGAAAAACCACATATCCTGAAGTTGACCTTTTGTCCTTAACAATACACCCTCAATCAGCATCAGAAAACGCAGTTAAGTTGAACTCATCATTAGAATCAAAACATATACCATGATCACATGTTTTGTAACACCCCGCGCCCGAGACCGTTGCTGGAGTTGAACACGAGGTGTTAACGAACTTAATTCATTTATTTACACAGTTCATTTTAAAATTTCCAGACAAGCTGGCTAACTGCGTCACTGTCACCTTAAAAATCATATCTCAAGTTCCAAAACTCGAAAACTGATTCCGTGAATTTTCCCTGAAACTAGACTCATATATCCATCTACAGATTTTTTTCTAGAATTTTTGGTCAGGTCAATTAGTACAGTTTATTAGTTAAAGTCTCCCCTGTTTCAGGGTTCGACTACTCTGACCTTCATGCATTACGACTTAGATATCTCCCTATACAGAGCTTCAATACTTATGCCGTTTGTTTCTAATGAAACTAGACTCAAAAAGGAATCTATACATATAAAGCGTGACTTCTAATTATTCTGGTTAATTTATGGTAAATTTTCAAAATCAGAACAGGGGATCCAGAAAACGCTCTGGCCCTGTTTCACGAAAACTTAAACATCTCATAAAATGTGGCTCATACGGTCGTTTCGTTTCTTTCATATGAAAATAGACTCATCAAGATTCGATTACATAATTTATTCACTATTTAATTCCATTCCTACTATTTTTAGTGATTTTTCCAACTTACGTCACTGTTGCTGTCAGTATCTATTTTAAGGTAAATTTTACCTATTTCATAATTTTCCATAAATCAAATAGCAAATTGACATACATTATTATCAAGGGTAATCCCGATTAGCCATGACGTACGTAGCACCAATAGGACCATGATTGGCCATTCCAATGGCTAGTCATTACCAAACATTTCCACACCACTTAATAACCATATCACAAGACCATAATGTTATACTTCGAAATATACGAGCCATTTTCGCATGGCTATACGAATACACATTACCAAAGGGTACTTAATTAACAACAAGGGTCAGCCCTATACATGCCATTTTCAAATTGAACTAAAAGAGTACCAAAAGTGGCTTAGATAGTGTGGATGACTTCGACTTTGACACTCCCGAGTCCGATAGCTGACGAACCAAAATCTATAAAACAGAGAATCAAAGAAACGGAATAAGCATTTAATGCTTAGTAAGTTTGAGTAATGAAATCATGCACAACTGAAGTATAGCATTCATATGACTAAACGAATAATTTCATATACACACATTCTCAAAGTCACACCTACTTCACATTTCCAACCCTTATATTCATACATAAGGAATCAACTTGACTAAAGGCTGGAAGCTTGTTAATCGATGGAGCGAATACTATTTTAAAAGGAATCAACTATTCCAATGCATATATGAAACATACCTCATCGTTTAGATTTTACGAGCGTATTAATTGAAATTATTACAGCAAGATCGCTCACTTCCAAACCCAAGTACCTTCGGGATTTAGCCGGATATAGCAACTCGCACAAATGCCTTCGGGTCTTAGCCCGGATATAGTCAATAGCACAAATGCCTTCGGGACTTGGCCCGAATATAGTCACTAGCACAAATGCCTTCGGGACTTAGCCCGGATATAGTCACTAGCACAAATGCCTTCGGGACTTAGCCCAGATATCATTCGAATAATCATGCACATATATCAATAAATCATGACACATCCATATTTCATTTTCATTACTAAAGCTCAAACACAAGACACTTATCAAACCTTACCAATTTCGGCTCAATAGCCACATACAAGGAACATGATTTTGATTGGCTTTATAACATGATCTCTATACACATTCGGCTACCCGTCATAGGTATAAACTAATCACCTCAAAATATCATTCAAGTAGAATCATTATATCTCCGTTTATTCGTTATGCTTATATGTCATGACTTAATCAAATCATAAACTAAGTTTCATTACTCGAAGACTTACCTCGGATGTTGTCGAACGACCTCAATGGCTATTCAATTACTTTTTCCTTTCCTTTATCGGATTTAGTTCCCCTTTGCTCTTGAGCTTAATTTAACAAATAAATTGATTTAATCATTTCGAACATCAAAGAGAAATTCAAGGTACTTAGCCCATATATATATTAGGCATTAGAGTCATATATATATGAAATCATGAATCAAATTCAACATATTAGCCAATGTTCTCCTTTAATCATTAGGTACTTAAAGCCATCAATATGCTTACCTATAGCCGAACGTACAACATCAATCTATGTATTCATTCATGTGGCCGAATATGCATATTCCAATATGATATCATTTCCATTTCATCTAACACTTAACATTTACCACATATCAATTAACCAACCTTTTTTTATATAATTACAAGACTCTTCATCTATTCATGCTCTCATATTCAGTCATCCATGCCTATACTAACCATATAACCAAAAATTCTAAGTTTAAACACAATACAACATTTTAGCACCATGGCCGAACACTTCATGAAGTTGCTAAGACCTACCCTTTTCAAATTCTCACACATACTCACCTCCAATCCTTTTTATTAAGCACTCAAACTCAATCATTTTCATACCTCATCATTTCAATCACTCACACGGCATGTGTTCAACTCATTAGATAAATCTATGTTTGGCCATTGTACCCATGAGCATTAAATTTTATAATTTGACTAACTTAAACCCTTTTCTTCAACAATCCTTCCTAAAACATAAAGGCTATAACCCAATCTCATCCTTTAATAACTAAAACCGAATGCTCAAACCATCACCAAGATTTCAAAATTTTGACATGGGTTATGTAAGAAATTAGCTAATCAACTAGAAACAAGCTTAAAATTTTAAAAAAATCTAACACAACTTACTAACCTCCCTTAAGCTTAAAGTGACCGAAACCTTCTCTTCTTTCTTTCTTCAATTCGGCCAAGAAGAATTAAAAAGGATGAAGCTTTTTTTTTCTTCTAGTTACGGCAAAATGGGGGCGCAAGGATGAAACAACTTTGGTTTCTCCTCCCACTCCCCTCATATTTTATTGTTCTTAACACAACATGTTATCACAAAATGTTTATAATATGTTTTACCCATCACATTTTGTCTATCCTCATTGTCATGGCCGGCCACTACTATCAAAGTGGGGAAATTGACATGCAAGTCCACCCTTTTGATTACTTGCACTAATAAATCTTTATAGATTAACCTATCACATTTCAAAAGTGTCACACATAAGTCCTATTAACTAAATTCACATGCAATTAACTAAATCGAAGCTTAAAACTTTCACACACTCATATTCACATATTTTAGACAATAAATATTATACTCAAATACTTCGGTGACTCGGTTTAGCGGTCCCGAAACCACTTTCCGACTAGGGTCAATTTAGGGCTATCACAACTCTCCCCCACTTAAAAAATTTTCGTCCCCGAAAATCTTACCGGTAAATAGGTTTGGGTATCGTTCTTTCATAGAGTTCTCGGTTTCCCAAGTAGCTTCTTCGATCCCGTGTTTGAGCCATAACACTTTTACTAACGGAATCCTTTTGTTTCACAACTCTTTCACCTCACGAGCGATGATACGAATCGGTTCTTCTTCATAACTCAAGTCAGATTGAATTTCAACCTCTGATGGATTAATTATGTGCGATGGATTAGATCTATAACGTCGAAGCATCAAAACATGAAAGACGTCGTGAATCTTTCCAAGTTCAGGGGGTAAAATCAATCTATACGCAGCTGGACCAACTCGTTCGGATATTTCATATGGCCCAATGAACCTCGGACGCAGTTTGCCCTTACGGCCAAATCTGAGTATCTTTTTCCAAGGTGAAACCTTAAGAAACACTTTGTCTCCCGCTTGATACTCAATATCTCTTCGTTTTAAATCCGCGTACGACTTCTGACGATCTAATGCTGCCTTCAGACTCTCACGAATTATTTTTACTTTCTGCTCAGCATCTTTAATCAAATCAACTCCGAAAATTTTACTCTCACCGAGTTCGGTCCAAAACAACGGTGTACGGCATTTACGACCGTACAAAGCCTCGTAAGGTGCCATCTTAATGCTTGATTGAAAACTATTGTTGTAAGCGAATTCAATCAAAGGTAAATACCGCTCCCATGAACCATTAAACTCGAGGATGCAACATCTCAACATATCCTCAAGTATCTGAATTATCCGCTCGGATTGACCATCAGTTTGTGGATGAAAAGCGGTGGTAAAATGCAACTTGGTACCCAAGGCTTCTTGCAATTTCTTCCAAAATCGCGAGGTGAACCTCGGATCCCTATCCGACACAATAGAAATAGGTACCCCGTGTAATCTCACAATCTGAGAAACATACAATTCAGCTAGTTTATCCAATGAAAAATCCGTACGTACGGGGATAAAGTGAGCCGACTTAGTCAGTCTATATGCAACAACCCAAATCGCATCTTTCTTACTTGCCGACACTGGCAACCCAGATACAAAATCCATCGTGACTCGCTCCCATTTCCATTCAGGTATCATGATCGGCTGAAGTAAACCTGTAGGCACTTGATGTTCCGCTTTCACTTGTTGACACATTAAACACTTCGAAACAAATTCGAAAATGTCTCGTTTCATACCATGCCACCAAAACTAACGTCTCAGATCGTTGTACATTTTCGTACTCCCCGGGTGAATTGACATTCGGCTACAATGAGCTTCGTTCAGAATCATCGAAATAAGTTCTGAATTTCTTGGAACACACAAACGGCTTCTGAACCTCAAACAATCGTTATCATCAATTTGAAACTCTGATTCCATATTCGAAACACATTCAGCCCGTTTTGCAACCAATTCATCATCGACTTTCTGAGCTTCACGAATTTTATGAATCAACAATGGTTTGGCCTTTAATTCAGCTACTAACACATTGTCGGATAGAACAGACAAGTGTACATTCATCGCTCGTAAAGCAAACAGTGATTTACGACTTAAAGCATCCGCAACCACATTAGCCTTTCCCGGGTGATAGTCAATGACAAACTCATAATCTTTTAACAACTCAAGCCAACGTCTTTGTCGCAAATTCAAGTCTCTTTGAGTCATCAAATATTTGAGACTTTTGTGATCCGAAAATACATGGCACTTCTCGCCAAATAGGTAATGTCGCTATATTTTCAAAGCGAATACGATGGCAGCTAATTCGAGATCATGGGTTGGATAATTTTTCTCATGTGGCTTCAATTGCCTCGACGCATAGGCCACAACTCGACCTTCTTGCATCAATACACAACCCAACCCAAGTAAGGATGCATCACTGTAAATGACAAACTCCTTGCCTGATTCGGGCTGCACTAGTACTGGAGTTTCAGTCAAATAAGTTTTCAGTTGATCGACACTTTTCTGTCCATTCGAACTTAACATCTTTCTAAAGTAGTTTCGTTATTGGTGTGGCTATCATCGAGAAACCCTTTACGAACCGTCTGTAGTAACCGGCAAGTCCTAAAAAGCTTTGAACTTCGGTAATATTTCTCGGAGGCTTCCAGTTAAGTATGGCTGAAATTTTGCTCGGATCAACTCGAATACCCGATGCAGATACCACTTGACCCAAGAAGCTAACCTCTCTTAACCAGAACTCACACTTACTGAACTTAGCATATAACTGCTTATCCCGTAAAATTTGCAACACTAATCCCAGGTGTTTAGCATGATCGGTTTCATTTCTCGAATAAACCAAAATATCATCGATAAACACAACTACAAACCGATCCAAATACGGTCTGAAGATCTGATTCATCAAATCCATAAATACCGCAGGGGCATTAGTGAGCCCAAACGGCATCACTAAGAATTCGTAGTGACCGTACCTCGTTCTGAAAGCGGTTTTGGGTATATCCGAATCTCGAATTCGCAACTGGTAATAACCCGATCTCAAATCTATCTTTGAAAACACTGAGGCTCCTTCTAGTTGATCAAACAAATCATCAATGCGTGGTAACGGATATTTATTCTTTATAGTCACTTTATTCAGCTGACGATAGTCGATGCACAACCTCATGGTTCCGTCCTTCTTTTTCACAAACAATACTGGTGCACCCCAAGGTGAGAAACTTGGTCGAGCGAAACCTCTATCCGTCAACTCTTGCAACTGAGCTTTCAATTCCTTCAATCCCGTTGGTGCCATACGATACGGAGCTATCGAAATCGGTGTAGTCCTAGGTACAAGCTCAATACCAAACTCTACCTCCCGAACAGGTGGTAAACCCGGTAATTCTTCGGGAAAAACATCCAAATATTCACAAACCACCGGCACAGATTCAGGCTTCTTTTCTAACTCTTTGTCATCAAGTACATACGCAAGGTATGCTTCACACCCCTTTCTTACATATTTCTGAGCCAGCATCGATGATATTACAGCTGGCAACCCATTCAAGTCAGTAGACTCAACTCGGATTATCTCGTTATTTACACACCTCAAATCAATGGTTTTTCTTTTGCAATTTACAATTGCATCATGTACGGTTAACCAATCCATACCGAGGATAACATCAAATACATCAAACGGTAAAAGCATCAAATCGGCCAGAAAACAGGAACCTCGAATTACTAGGGGACAGTTCTTACACACTTTATTAACAAGCACACAATGACCCAAGGGATTCGACACTCTAATAACGAACTCAGTAGACTCAACAGGTAAAGTCTTACTGGATGCTAAAGTCTCACATATATAAGAATGAGTAGAACCAGGGTCAATCAATGCAATCACATTGGTATCAAAGAGAGTGAATGAACCGGTAATAACATCAGGCGAAGAAGCATCCTCGCGTGCGCGTATAGCATAAGCTCTGGCAGGAGCACGAGCCTCAGATCTGGTTGTAGCGTCTCTAGATCCTCTCTGACCGCCACTAGGATTTCCCGCATTCTTAGATGGTCTACCTCGAGCAGTAGTAGCACCCGGTTTCCCACTCTGATTTACATTCTGTTCAGACAGTCTCGGGCAATCCTTGATAAAGTGGTCAGCTGATCCACACTTATAACAGGAGCGGTCATGGAATCTATAATTTCTCGAATGCCATTTACCACAATACTGGCACTCTATTCTGTCTCGACGATCATTTCCAGCACTGGCGACCGATGTGACTCGGGTACTCACAGGGGGTCGATCGCGATCTCGTCTAGAAAAACCCGAAGTGTCTCTAGACCGGCCTAAGTATCTCTAAATTTCTTCGATGACTGTTGAAAGGGCTTTCCCGAAGATCTCTTACGAAACTCCTTTGCTCCCATATCAGCTTTTCTTTTCTCCTTACTGAGCTCTTCGGCTTTGCAAGCTCGTTCGACAAGTACCAAAAATTCTCGAATTTCTAAAATGCCAACATACGGCTTTATATCATTGTTCAGTCCATCCTCGAAACATTTACACATCACAGCTTCTGAAGAAATGCATTCTCGCGCGTACCGGCTAAGCCTTACAAACTTTCGTTCGTAATCAGTAACCGACATGGAACCTTGTTTAAGTTCAAGAAATTCCTTCCGTTTTTGATCAATGAATCTCTCACTGATATACTTTTTTCGAAACTCGATTTGGAAAAACTCCCAAGTTACTTGCTCTCTGGGCACAATAGAAATCAACGTATTCCACCAATAGTAGGCAGAATCACGTAGCAAGGAGATAGTACACTTTAGGCATTCATCGGGTGTGCAAGATAGTTCATCGAGTACCCGAATAGTGTTGTCCAACCAAAATTCAGCTTGTTCGGCATCATTGCTGTCTGTAGCTTTAAATTCAGTAGCCCCGTGTTTTCGGATTCTTTCAACTGGGGGCTTATTTGACCTTATTTGGTTAGTTACCGGAGGTATTGTAGGTGCGGGGGTTGTATTAGTCGAGAATGGAGGTTGTGGAACAGCCGTATTAGTTCGAATGTACTGATTGAACCAGTCATTCATTACGCTATAAAAAGCTTGTCTAGCTTCATCATTCTGATTACTAGCAATAGGTTGAGAGTCCACCGGCGCTGTCCCTTGCGCGGGAGCAGGCGCTACACTCTCAACATCATCAGCTACCGCTCGGTTGGGATCGGGATCCATTACTATAAACAAACACATTTTTAACTGTCAGAAATCACCACACTATCAAATAGACACATAATGGCATGTATAGCTAAACCCGAACGTATTTCGATAGTCCTAGAATCGACTAAACCGTGGCTCTGATACCAATAAAATTGTAACACCCCGCGCCTGAGACCGTTTCCAGAGTCGAACACGAGGTGTTAACGAACTTAATTCATTTATTTACACAGTTCATTTTAAAATTTCCAGACAAGCTGGCTAACTGCGTCACTGTCACCTTAAAAATCATATCTCGAGTTCCAAAACTCGAAAACTGATTCCGTGAATTTTCCCTGAAACTAAACTAATATATCCATCTACAGATTGTTTTTTAGAATTTTTGGTCAGGCCAATTAGTACAGTTTATTAGTTAAAGTCTCCCCTATTTTAGGGTTCGACTACTCTGACCTTCATGCATTACGACTTAGATATCTCCATGTACAGAGCTTCAATACTTATGTTGTTTGTTTTTAATCAAACTAGACTCAAAAAGGAATCTATACATATAAAGCATGACTTCTAATTATCTCTGGTTAATTTATGGTAAATTTTCAAAATCAGAACAGGGGATCTAGAAAACGCTCTGGCCCTGTTTCACGAAAACTTAAACATCTCATAAAATGCGGCTCATATGGTCGTTTCGTTTCTTTCATATGAAAATAGACTCATCAAGATTCGATTACATAATTTATTCACTATTTAATTACATTCATACTATTTTTAATTATTTTTCCAACTTACATCACTATTGCTGTCAGCATCTATTTTAAGGTAAATTTTACCTATTTCATAATTTTCCATAAATCAAATAGCAAATTGACATACATTATTATCAAGGGTAATCCCGATTAGCCATGACGTACGTAGCACCAATAGGACCATGATTGGCCATTCCAATGGCTAGTCATTACCAAACATTTCCACTCCACTTAATAACCATATAGCAACTCGCACAAATGCCTTCGGGTCTTAGCCCGGATATAGTCAATAGCACAAATGCCTTCGGGACTTGGCCCGGATATAGTCACTAGCACAAATGCCTTCGGGACTTAGCCCGGATATAGTCACTAGCACAAATGCCTTCGGGACTTAGCCCAGATATCATTCGAATAATCATGCACATATATCAATAAATCATGACACATCCATATTTCATTTTCATTACTAAAGCTCAAACACAAGACACTTATCAAACCTTACCAATTTCGGCTCAATAGCCACATACAAGGAACATGATTTTGATTGGCTTTATAACATGATCTCTATACACATTCGGCTACCCGTCATAGGTATAAACTAATCACCTCAAAATATCATTCAAGTAGAATCATTATATCTCCGTTTATTCGTTATGCTTATATGTCATGACTTAATCAAATCATAAACTAAGTTTCATTACTCGAAGACTTACCTCGGATGTTGTCGAACGACCTCAACGGCTATTCAATTACTTTTTCCTTTCCTTTATCGGATTTAGTTCCCCTTTGCTCTTGAGCTTAATTTAACAAATAAATTGATTTAATCATTTCGAACATCAAAGAGAAATTCAAGGTACTTAGCCCATATATATATTAGGCATTAGAGTCATATATATATGAAATCATGAATCAAATTCAACATATTAGCCAATGTTCTCCTTTAATCATTAGGTACTTAAAGCCATCAATATGCTTACCTATAGCCGAACGTACAACATCAATCTATGTATTCATTCATGTGGCCGAATATGCATATTCCAATATGATATCATTTCCATTTCATCTAACACTTAACATTTACCACATATCAATTAACCAACCTTTTTTTTTATAATTACAAGACTCTTCATCTATTCATGCTCTCATATTCGGTTATCCATGCCTATACTAACCATATAACCAAAAATTCTAAGTTTAAACACAATACAACATTTTAGCACCATGGCCGAACACTTTATGAAGTTGCTAAGACCTACCCTTTTCAAATTCTCACACATACTCACCTCTAATCCTTTTTATTAAGCACTCAAACTCAATCATTTTCATACCTCATCATTTCAATCACTCACACGGCATGTGTTCAACTCATTAGACAAATCCATGTTTGGCCATTGTACCCATGAGCATTAAAATTTATAATTTGACTAACTTAAACCCTTTTCTTCAACAATTCTTCCTAAAACATAAAGGCTATAACCCAATCTCATCCTTTAATAACTAAAACCGAATGCTCAAACCATCACCAAGATTTCAAAATTTTGACATGGGTTATGTAAGAAATTAGCTAATCAACTAGAAACAAGCTTAAAATTTTAAAAAAATCTAACACAACTTACTAACCTCCCTTAAGCTTAAAGTGACCGAAACCTTTTCTTCTTTCTTTCTTCAATTCGGCCAAAAAGAATAAAAAAGGATGAAGCTTTTTTTTTCTTCTAGTTACGGCAAAATGGGGGAGCAAGGATGAAACAACTTTGGTTTCTCCTCCCACTCCCCTCATATTTTATTGTTCTTAACACAACCTGTTATCACAAAATGTTTATAATATGTTTTACCCATCACATTTTGTCTATCCTCATTGTCATGGCCGGCCACTACTATCAAAGTGGGAAAATTGACATGCAAGTCCACCCTTTTGATTACATGCACTAATAGATCCTTATAGATTAACCTATCACATTTCAAAAGTGTCACACATAAGTCCTATTAACTAAGTTTACATGCAATTAACTAAATCGAAGCTTAAAACTTTCACACACTCATATTCACATATTTTAGACAATAAATATTATACTCAAATACTTCGGTGACTCGGTTTAGCGGTCCCGAAACCACTTTCCGACTAGGGTCAATTTAGGGCTGTCACATGTTCCCTTTAAATACCTAAGAATATGTTTAACTAATCCCCAATGCCTTACAGTTGGCTAACTCATATATTAACTGACTCTATTAACACTAAATGTTATGTCAGGTCGAGTAGCGCAAAGATACTGCAATTTACCAACAATGCTTCTGCATCTAGATGGATCAGGTAGCAACATTTCATTGGTAAGTAAAGCCTTAGAGTAGGAAACTATAGGAGTTGGGAGTGACTTACAATCAGTCATACCAACAAACTGAAGTAACTCCTGCACATACTTCTATTGATTTAATAAAACCTTGTCACCAACTAAAGTAGCTTTCACTCCAAGATAGAGGTTAAGATCTCCCAAGTCCTTTAAGGCAAACTTCTCATGTAGCTGTCGAACTAACCCATCAATATTTGACTGACTATCCCTTATAATAATGATGTCATTGACATAAACCAAAAGATACAACCTGTTGCTGTAATAGTCTGGTTTAGACCCTAGTCGAAATAGTTGTTTCGACACCATAAATTCGAGTCAGAAAAATATTTTAATATAATTTTCTGTGATTATGATATGTGAATTAGCATGTGTACAAGTGTCATATGAAAATTTAATCGTTTGTGTGCTCAATTTGATAAAAGGACCTAATCGCATAAAATGTAAAAGATGTGTTCTAATTGTTAAAGTATCAAATTGCTATGTCTTTATATATGTGGAGTCCTTATGATGCAATTATACCATGGTTTAAATGAATGGACATATTTGGATATGTGATAGTGGATTTTAAATGAAATTATCAAGGCTAAATAAGTAATTTGTGTAATAAAGATTAATTAAATCAAAACAAAAGAAAAAATTCATTCATTTTTCACATTGCTTTGCCAAAAATCAAAAAGTGAAAGGGAAAAAGAATTCTAGGGTTCAACCATTGTTTTGCTTGATTGAGGTATGTGTTTTGATCCGTTTTCGATGATTTCTACATTTTTATGATTGTTGCTTTGTGCTTTACTAAGCCCATGCCTCAATTTCTAATTTTATTGATGATTTTGAAAATTATGCCATTGATGAAGCTGTGAGTTTTATGAAGTTTGATGTTAGTAAATGAAATATATGTGTTGGGTTAGTATATTTTGCCTTTGAATTTTTGATGAATTTGAGTAATTTGGACTAAAATGTGAAATAAATGAAATATGTGGACTTGTATGAGTACTATGAGAATTTGGCTAAGCATAAGTATATGCAAATTTTGTGTATTTTGTGATTTTTGTGATTAGGGACTAAATTGTCAAAATGTGAAAATGTGGGGGCTAATTTGTAAAATGCACTAAATATGTGTTTTTGGATTGATTTTAATGATTTGGTAAATAAAAGAGTTAAATTTGAATTTATATAGATCAAGAATTAAAGAAAACATAATTAGATCGGGAAAAGTCGAAAGTCGTTGAGTAGCCGATTCTGTCTATCCGAATCAGTACGAGGTAAGTCGATATACAAATAAATGTGTTTGAATTGATTTATTCATGTATATATGACATTGTATTGTGATGAATGATAATATGAGAGCTGAATATGAGATATTTGAGAAAGTATCGATAAAGTTTCGATGTCCGAAAAGTCCAGTACGAACCATAATAATAGTTAGGATACATATGTCATGACATAGGATCCGATATGTGTTTTCGTGTAAGACCACGCCTGGGACGTTGGCATCATACTTAATTTCGTGTAAGACCCTGTCTGGGACAGTGGCATTGATATTTGATTACATGTAAGACCACGTCTGGGACATTGGCATTGTACGAGCTTTCCAAGTTATTCGAGTATCCTTATGATTTCATATGGTTCAACGGGCATTTCGAGAAAGGAATGAATATATGAAATGTGTATCCGATTCAGGTATGTTTGAAATGTATATCATATTTGATGTTGAAAGGTAAGTATATGTACCTTAGTGAACAAGTGATGATATGTGACAAATGTTTGATAAAATATGCTATATGTGCTAAAGAATTTGGAATATGTGAAATGTATATGAACATTGAGGTTTGTGATAGTATTTGGCTATGAAATATATGAAAATTGATTATGCTTATATGAATTAGATGATAAGTTTATTTGTATATGGCTTACTAAGCTTTTGAAAGCTTACTTTGTGTGTGTTTGCATTGTTTTATAGATATCGTAGCTATTGGGAGCTCAGGGATCGTCGAGGATCGTCACCACACTATCAAACCTTAATTTGGTACCTTTTGAAAATGTATATATTAAAGTATGGCATGTATAGGCTAGAAGTACTTTGATGTATGTTTTGTAAGGTGTATATTATGCCATGAGATATGGCTAGATTATGTTTGATCTTATGTTTGATTTTGGTATATGATATGTAATGTGCTTATGGATGACCAAATGAAATGGTCAATTTTGGTAAGTTTTGATATGTGTTTATTTGAGAAAATGGTAAGTTTGGTTATGAGATTGTATGATGTAAATTTGAAGTATTGAAACATATGATTTGGTATGATTTTGGTTTAGATTTGGTATGATTTGGTTGATGAATTGAGAATGGAATTTGTTGTTAATGTATTGGTATAACTGGTGTATGCTTTGATTGTGAAATGGTTGGAATTTGATGTACAATTTATGCCTATTTGATGATAGTAAGGAGGACCCTTAATGGGTAGCAAGTTGGCCTTGTAAATGGCCTATTTTTGCCTACACGGGCAGGGATACGGGCGTGTGTCTCAACCGTGTTGTTCGAGGGCCATTTCGAAAGGAGCTTGGGTAGACCACACGGTTGCACACAGGGGCGTGTGCTAGGCCGTGTGGCCAAGTCAGTTTCGACCATGGGCTAGACATACAGGTGTGTGACTGGCCGTGTGACTCAAGTCAGTAGCCTCCTTAATTTTCACACGGTCTAGCACACAGGCGTGTCTTATGGCCGTGTGGACAAGTCAGTATGTATGCCCTGTTTTGACACGGCCTAGACACACAAGCGTGTCTAAAGCTGTGTGAGGCGCACGGCCTGTTCACACGGGTGTGTGACCTGTACAACTTTGAAAAAAACGTTTAAATTTCAAAAAATTTTGTATGAGCTTGGTTTTGTCCCGACGCCTTTCTAATGCATGTTTAAGGTCTCGATGACCTATATAAGGGACATTATGATCATGTTTGATTATGATGGTGGATAATGTATGTGAATTTTTTGTAAAATGTTTTCGATTGTCTGGTAACGCCTTTAACCCTAGTCCGGCTACGAATACAGGTTAAGGGTGTTACAGTTGCCATCCACTGCACAAACAAACAATACGACATCTGCTTGTGAGGAATGAAAGCCAAACTACTCCAAAAATTGCTTCAGCTTCTCATACCATGCTCTAAGAGCCTACTTCAGGCTATATAAAACTTTATGCTGCTTACAAACCAACTGCTCCCCACTTGATCCATTGCGTTCAAACCTTACTGGTTGCACCATGTAGATATCTTCTTGTAAATCTCCATTAAGAAAAGCATTATTAAAATCCACTTGGCGTAACTTCCATTTGTGAGACAAAGCAAGTGTAAGAATAATATGAACAATTGTATTCTTGACCACACGGCTGTAAGTCTCCCTATAGTCATGTCCAGGTTGTTGAGAAAATCCCTAAGCCACTAATTTAGACTTCTTTCGAGCCTCAGTACCATCAACATTTCTTTTTGTCTTGAAAATCCATTTACACCCTATTGCAGTTCAACTGGCAAGTAGTGAAGTTAGACTCCATGTGCCTTGTTAAACAAGAGCATTATATTCTTCTTCAATAGCAACAAGCCACTGAGGATCAACCAATGCGTCATAGACAATTCGAGGCTCATGAAAAATTGAGGATTGAAGCTCTGAAGAGTAAACCTTTGGCTTGAAAATCCCTGCCATACTTCTAGTAATCATAGGATGATTACTAGTAGATGACTCACTACAATTATAACAACTTGATTTTGAGGTCTAGTCGGAACAGTGGTTTCAGGACCACAAATCCGACATGGTAAAATTTTTTATTATATTTTTATGGTCTACAATTATACGGATGATTTTGCAAAAACTTCATTCGAAAATTTTGACGTTTGGGCACTCAATTTAGTTAAAAGAACTAAATCGTAAAAAGTGCAAAAGTTGAGTTCCACGTGCTAGAAGTGTCCAATTGATATGAAATTTTAAATCGGAGGTCCTTAGGTGGTAATTAGACCCTTTGTTAAGTTAGTGGACAAAAATAGACATGGTGAGATAAAATTTCAAAGTTTTTCATTTTTGGTAATTAAAATGAATTAAAAACCAAAATAAAAGCCCAAAAATTTTCTCATCTTCCTCTTTGGCTGAAATTTGTAAGAGGAAGCCATGACTAGGGCTTTTCAAGCTTTGAAGCTCGATTTTAAGCCCATTCTAGCCCCATTTTTAATAATTTTCACGTTTTTGAAATCCTTTTAACACGATCTAGCTATTTCTACCATTAATTTGAGATATGATGAAGGTCTAGGTTTTGACCCATGTTAAAAATTTGTGTATTCTGATGTTTAATGGTAGATTATGCATGTTTATGGTTAGAGAAATGACTTTTACTAAGTGATTTTCGGTGAAAACGTCTAAAAGGACTAAATTGTAAAAGTTATAAAATATGTCGTAAAAATGTTATTTAATGAAAATTGTGGGCTGTTATAGTTATGAAAATGATTCGCCTAGGCTTTTATGTTAACGAAATTGAATAAATATCATTTTACAAGCCTAGGGGCAAAAGTGTAAATATGACAAAGTTTAGGGGCAAAATGTAAATTTTTCCAAAATGATATTTTGGCCTGTATTTAGTAGATTAATGATTAAATAAGCTAAATGTGATGTTATAGATCAAGAAAAATGAGATTTGGAGTTAAAACGAGGAATGGGGAAAATGTTGGATTAGTCAATTTTACTTACACGAACCTTTGTCGAGATAAGTTCATGTAACTAAATTGTATATGTTTTAATGCTTGATTTTAATGATTGTATTTGTAAATTTTATCAATGTCATAAATATGTGAAATAATCGCACACCCGTTAAAGCCCGATAAATGTAAATGTCCGACAAATTATAATGCCCGACAATGATAAATGATAGAAATTGTGAATGTTATGCTTGGGTTGAATGTGAATAATTGAATTGAAAAAATGCATAAATATACGAGATTGACTACATGTTTGGTAATGCTTGGAAATGTTAAATCTCATTTCATAAAATGGTAAATGGATAAAATGTTACTTGTATGCTTGACATGAATGTGGAATGTGTTTTACTCGAATTACATAAATGTTACGGAGGTACGAAATAATCAAATGCCCAATAATGCATGAAAAGTGTTTAAATCCCGGTTGAATAAATGGAAAATCGATGGATATGTGATTTCTCGAAGCGAAAGAGATCCTGCATTTGTTGCAGATAGGATTTACCTCGAATGACTAATCCTTCGACCTTAATTCCGATAAAAATTAGCCCGGACAGGTAATACTGATATAAGTCCTCTCGAGCATATATTATGGATTGAATTTAGCCTAGACGGGTAATCTAGATCAAACTTTTTAGAGCATATGTTATAAAATAGATTTAGCCTGGACTGGTAATCTTGACTAAGCTTTATTGAGTATATATATTGGAGACGAGATTTAACCTAGACTGGTAATCCTGTCATATATATGTGTGGCTCGAAAGCGTACTATCTGAAATAGTACCTTATGAGTACCATTGAATATGAATTGATAGATCTTGATTCGTACGCCTCGAGTGTACTACTTATGTATCCATCAATAATTCAAATAAATTCAACGGGCAAGGTTCTAACAGGGGAAGATATAAATTTAAGACAACTTGACATGGAATGGTATATGATATGGAAATATGACATGGAAGAATATTACATGAAATGCAAGAAAATGATGATATATAACAAGTGATATATGAAATATAATATGATGATATTTAAGAATGGAAACTATTTGATGAGGATGTTCATTCTTGATTACAGAATTGTATACCTAAAGTGTACTAATTGTGACTTCGATATTCCAAGTAATATGTGTAAAGTTTTGACGCGAAATGATCTAAACTCGAAATGAACTATTATAAAATGTTTACTCGAAATAATGAGATGAATTATTTCTGTTGAACAAATACATGATGTGGAAAGCATATATGCTTGGAAAATTGATTTCTATTGAGCCCATACATGTCTTGATATTACTATGGAATATATGACTAACAAGGGCAATGAGGATATGTGTAGGGCTTGAGATCAAAGTGGTTGAATATGCCTTACTTAGCTATCTTAAATAGGATAAATGGTAAGTTAAGTACCATGTTATACAAACTTACTAAGCATTTTATGCTTACCCCATTTTATTTTCCCTTGTTTTAGAGTAAATCGGAAGCTCGTTGGACTAGAAGCTCAGCGAAGATCACTCACACTATCCATCGCCCATGTCAGTAAAATGTGATAAATTAATTACGGTTGTAATGGCATGTATAGGATATGTTGGCCATATTGGCATGTAAATGTAAATGATGCTTGTAATCTAGCTATTGGAATGACTAGTAATGATTGTTTTGATAAACTTGTAATGTTATGCTATGGTAACTATATATATGTATGTGTGTGTGTGTGTGAAGTAGTTGATTAAATCATGTTTAACACATGAATTGAATCAAAGCAAGATTATAAACATGTATACATGAAATGATATGCCATGATGATGAATGAAATGTTCTTGGTTTTAATACTTGAATTGGCTGGTATATACATGCAAGTAATGATGTAGGTTGTTGGCAAAATTGGGTTAGAAAATGAAGCTAAGAAATGGCTTCATTTTGTTCACATGGGTAGACAGATGGGCATGTGCCTAGGCCGTGTGTGACACACGGCCGAGTACATAGGCATGTGTTCTGGCCGTGTGTCCCCTACAGATTAATTGTTGCAAAACAGAATACTCAGTATTGAACACACGGGCAGAGACACAGGTGTGTGTCTCAGCCGTGTGAATGACACGGCTTCAGCACATGGGCGTGTGACTTGGACGTGTGATCCTATTTTGGTTGATGACGTCATAAACAGAGAGTTGCATTGGCTGAGGGCACAGGCATGTCCCAAGCCACACAGGCGTGTGTGGCCACACGGCCTACCCACATGGGCGTGTGACCCTATTTTCATGAAAATTTTTCTAAGTCTTCCAAGTGTTTCCAAAGTTCTCAGTTTAGTCCCGAACCACACCCAATGTATGTTTTGGGCATCGTGGGCCTATATAAGGGAAGATATGCATGTGAATGAAAAGTTTTAAATTTGGACAGAAATTCATGTCTCAGTTTTGTTTGATTGTGTGAGTTTATGTCTGGTAACATCTCGTACCCTATTTCGACATCGAATACGGGTAAAGGGTGTTACATTTAGTGGTATCAGAGCCACGGTTTAGTCAGTTTTCAGACTGAATGTAACATATGTGGAGTCTAGAAATAAATGCCATTATGTAACCTGTGATAGTGTGATATCTCCCGACTCTAATGAAAAATTATTTTGCAAATAGACAAAGATACTTTCCAACCGAGCTAATTCCGATGACTCCAAAAGGGATACTCAAATATTTGAGCAAAAATGTTACATGTGATAAAAGGGACTTACAGAGGTACGGATAAATGTTTCATAGTGAACGATGTTATTGATAAATGTTAAGTAATATGTATGTATTTATGAAAGATAAGTTTTGAGGCTTACGATCTCTACCTCTTTACCAGTATAGTTTTATACAGTGAAATTCATAATATTTATATGGATTAAACTCATGAATGCAAATTAAAGAGTACAAAGGCTGAACAGTTGATGATGAAGTTAGAGCCGAGAACGGGTTAGTAAATAAAGATGGGTTCTGAAGAGAAAAATAGAATTTTTCTGAAAATGGTTTAGGATACACAATGCCTATTAAAGAAAAAAGTTATTTATGAGTAATCGACTTATCCAGATATGATAATTATAGAACAGATTAGTCGAAAATTATTTTGAACTGATTCTTTCAATGAATTTAATAGTATAAGATTATTGATGACTTCATTAGTCAATGGAATAGTGATGAAATTGTGTATGTACAGATATAATATTTGTCGTGTTGAAAGACTAGTAAATGATGATAGATGGGATTATTGAAAGTCTGGTTGATTCACAAACAGTATTGCTCTATTATACTTGGGTTTTCTAATTTATCATGATTGATATAAGATTGGATGATAAGGTTCATGTGATGTTATTACTACTTCTACTAATTGAAGTCCTGAGTTGCGAATGTGAAAGTTATATTGTCTTATCACAGTTGTTTCTACTGAGTATGCATAATACTGACTCGATCATAAGGTATGGTAATAGGGAACACAGATGATAGAAACTGTATTATTGCACTGGTTGATATTGGAACCACATTTGGTTTTCCTCTTTTATTTGAAAAACATTACTGAGATTGAAGTATTGTTCCATTTATATGGTAAAAACGCCAGGTCATTATAGTATTATGGTTTTAACCTATCTGATGGTTGTGGCCTCGGAATAATGTAAAGCTTCGATATCCTTTTTAATTCTTGTGAAAGTGTTTTCTATGATGGTTACATCAATGATAAGGATATTACCAAAAGATGTAAGAGTTGAATGGACAGATAAATGTCGATAAAGTTCCGACTAGTTGAGAGCTCTGTTGATCAAAGTATTGATTCTGATTCAGCCTGAATTGGGCAAGGAACTTGTTATTACAGTAATGTATTATTGAATGGAATTAGATTGTGTTTTGAAGCAGTAAGGCAAACTAATAGCCTGTACTTCTAGACAGTTAAAAACCACATGGAAAGAAATATCCAATATATGATCTAGAAATTGACAACTATTGTTTTTGTGTTGAAAACTGATAACATTACTTGTTTGGTGAAAAAGTATTGTATATTTATCGATTATAAAAGTTTCAAGTATCTGATGGTGCTAAAAGATTTGACTTTGAGATAGCATATATGGCTTGAAATGTTGAAAGACTAAGACTTGATAATTCTATATTACTTGGAAAGAATGAATGTGGTTACAAATATTCTGAGTAGAAAATCTATGTATGCTTTGCGAGCCATAGGTCCCAATTATGATTGTCTGATAATAGCTTAATTTTAGCTGAGTATAGAGCTAAACCGGTGTCTCTACATCAGACCAGTGAAACTCAAAAAAGTGATAATGAGTTGTGAATTAAATGAGTACAGTGTGAAATAATTTCTGATTTAGGATTTCAGAATAGATTCGATAAATGTCTGTTATTCAGAGATAGAGTCTATGTACTGAAAAATTCAGAGCTTGTGCAGAAAATTTTTCATGAGCGGTCACAGTGGTACTATGTCTATTTATCTGGGAAATGATAAAATGCATAATGATTCGAAAAAGATGTATTAGTAGCTCGGAAATGAAATGTGGTATTTCAAAAATTGTACTTAAATGATAGATGTACCAAAAATATAAGGATGAAATTTTCAAGATGGTTATAGTCAGAGAAAATACCGAGGTAGTAATGGGGCAAAGTTGATATGAACTTTATGCTTGGATTATCCTTGTCTATGAAAAAGAAATATATTATTTGAGTAATTGTTGATTGTTTGACAAGCTTGCACATTTTAATCTGACATGAATGGATTTCTTGCTTAATAGATTGCTTGAATTACCTATTTTTTAGATTGACAAATTATACGATGAGCTAGTTTCTGTTATTTCTGATAGAGATTTGCAGTTCATATTCCGATTCTGAAACCAGTTACAAGAAACTTTGGGTATACGGTCACATTCTAGTACTGTATTTCATCCTCAGATGGATGATCAATCTGAACATATGATTCAGATTTTAGAAGATATGATTCAATGTTGTGTACTTGAATTTGAAGGTAACTAGGAAAAGTATTTGCTTTTGGTTGAAATTGCTTATTATAACAGTTAACAATCAAGTATAAAATGGTACCTTATGAGGTTTTATATGATCACAAATGCAAAACTCTAGTGTTTTGGACAGAGCTCAGTGGTAAAAGATACATGTAATAGTTTTGATTCGTTAAACCCGAAGAGAGATAAAAAGGGACCTGAGACATTTTAAAAGCGATATTTGATCATCAAAAATTCAGTGTGGATCTAAAATGAAAAGAAATAGATTTTCTGATGGTGACAAAGTAATTCTAGAAATTCACCATGAAAGAAAGTTCCCCAGTTTACCCGTAAAGGCAAATTAAGTCTATGGTTTATCAGGTCATAAAGATTATTGAAAAGAATTGGATTTGTTTCGTATTGATTGGTATTATTTTTAGAGTTCTACAGAATTCATAATGTTTTTATGAGTATATGCGTTATGATAGAATCGATTAGAACCATCATCTGTTATTGCTTTGATAAATGTTAAATTCAGCTTGGCATAATTTACAGCGAGTGATTGTTTGAAATTTTAGCATGTGAAGTGAAAGAAATGAAAAGCATAAAGATAGCTTTAGTGAAAATTCGTGGACAATGATATGATATAGAGAGAGCTATTGGGAACCGAATAGAAACATGAAAAAGTAATGCCTGAGTCTTCTTACTGGTAAAATTTTCGAGGACGAAAATTTCTTAAAGGGGAGAATTGTAACAGCCCGATTTCAGGTCTAGTCGGAACAGTGGTATCGGGACCACAAATCTGACACAGTAAAATTTATTTTTATTATATTTTTATGGTCTGAAATTATACGGAATGATTTTTTGAAAATTTCATTCGAAATTTTTGACGTTTGGGCACTCAATTTAGTCAAAAGGACTAAATCGTAAAAAGTGCAAAAGTTGAGTTCTACATGCTAGAGGTGTCCAATTGTTATAAAATTTTAAATTGAAGATCCTTAGGTGATAATTAGACCCTTTGTTAAGTTAGTGGACAAAAATAGACATGGTGAGATAAAATTTCAAAGTTTTTCATTAAGGGCATTTTAGTAATTTGGTAATTAAAATGAATTAAAAACCAAAATAAAAGCCTAAAAATTTGTCCATCTTCCTCTTTGGCCAAAATTTGCAAGAAGAAGCCATGGCTAGGGTTTTTCAAGCTTTCAAGCTCGATTGTAAGTCTGTTCTAACCCCGTTTTTAATGATTTTCACGTTTTTTAAATCCTTGTAACACGATCTAGCTATTTCTACCATTAATTTGAGATATGATGAAGGTCTAGGTTTTGACCCATGTTAGAAACTTGTGTATTTTGATGTTTAATGGTAGATTATGCATGTTTATGGTTAGAGAAATGACTTTTACTAAGTGATTTTCGGTGAAAACGTCTAAAAGGACTAAATTGTAAAAGTTATAAAATATGTCGTAAAAATGTTATTTAATGAAAATTGTGGGCTGTTATAGTTATGAAAATGATTCGCCTAGGCTTTTATGTTAACGAAATTGAATAAATATCATTTTACAAGCCTAGGGGCAAAAGTGTAAATATGACAAAGTTTAGGGGCAAAATGTAAATTTTTCCAAAATGATATTTTGGCCTGTATTTAGTAGATTAATGATTAAATAAGCTAAATGTGATGTTATAGATCAAGAAAAATGAGATTTGGAGTTAAAACGAGGAATGGGGAAAATGTTGGATTAGTCAATTTTACGTACACGAACCTTTGTCGAGATAAGTTCATGTAACTAAATTGTATATGTTTTAATGCTTGATTTTAATGATTGTATTTTTAAATTTTATCAATGTCATAAATATGTGAAATAATCGCACACTCGTTAAAGCCCGATAAATGTAAATGTCCGACAAATTATAATGCCCGACAATGATAAATGATAGAAATTGTGAATGTTATGCTTGGGTTGAATGTGAATAATTGAATTGAAAAAATGCATAAATATACGAGATTGACCACATGTTTGATAATGCTTGGAAATGTTAAATCTCATTTGATAAAATGGTAAATGGATAAAATGTTACTTGTATGCTTGACATGAATGTGGAATGTGTTTTACTCGAATTACATAAATGTTACGGAGGTACGAAATAATCAAATGCCCAATAATGCATGAAAAGTGTTTAAATCCCGGTTGAATAAATGGAAAATCGATGGATATGTGATTTCTCGAAGCGAAAGAGATCCTGCATTTGTTGCAGATAGGATTTACCTCGAATGAGTAATCCTTCGACCTTAATTCCGATAAAATTTAGCCCGGACAGGTAATACTGATATAAGTCCTCTCGAGCATATATTATGGATTGAATTTAGCCCGGACCGGTAATCTAGATCAAGCTCTTTAGAACATATGTTATAAAATGGATTTAGCCTGGACTGGTAATCCTGATTAAGCTCTATTGAGTATATATATTGGAGATGAGATTTAGCCTGGATTGGTAATCCTGTCTATATATGTGTGGCTCGAGAGTGTACTCTCTGAAATAATAGCTTATGGGTACCATTGAATATGAATTGACGGATCCTGATTCGTACGCCTCAAGTGTACTACTTATGTATCCATCGATAATTCAAATAAATTCAACGGGAAAGGTTTTGACAAGGGCAAATATAAATTTAAGACAACCTGACATGGAATGGTATATGATATGGAAATATGACAGGGAAGAATATTACATGAAATGCAAGAAAATGATGATACATAACAAGTGATATATGAAATATAATATGATGATATTTAAGTATGGAAACTATTTGATGAGGATATTCATTCTTGATTACAGAATTGTATACCTAAAATGTACTAATTGTGACTTTGATATTCTGAGTAATATGTGTAAAGTTCTTATGCGAAATGATCTGAGCTCGAAATGAACTATTATGAAATGTTTACTCGAAATAATGAGATGAATTATTTCTGTTGAACGAATACATGATGTGGAAAACATATATGCTTGGAAACTTGATTTTTGTTAAGCCCATACATGTCTTGATATTACTATGGAATATACGACTAACAAGGGCAATGAGGATGTGTGTAGGGCTTGAGATCAAAGTGGTTGAATATGCCTTACTTAGCTATCTCAAATAGAATGAATGGTAAGTTAAGTACCATGTTATACGAACTTACGAAGCATTTTATGCTTACCCTATTTTATTTTCCCTTATTTTAGAATAAATCGGAAGCTTGTTGGATTGGAAGCTCGGCGGAGATCACTCACACTATTCATCGGCCCATGTCGGTACAATATGGTAAATTAATTACAGTTGTAATGGCATGTATAAGATATGTTGGCCATATTGGCATGTAAATGTAAATGATGCTTGTAATCTAGCCATTGGAATGACTAGTAATGGTTGTTTTGATAAAACTTGTAATGTTATGCTATGGTAAATATATATATATGTGTTAAGTAGTTAATTAAATCATGTTTAACACATGAATTGAATCAAAGCAAGATTATAAACATGTATACTTGAAATGATATGCCATGATGATGAATGAAATGTGCTTGGTTTTTATACTTGAATTGGCTGGTATATACATAAAAGTAATGATGTAGGTTGTTGGCAAAATTGGGTGAGAAAATGAAGCTAAGGAATGGCTTCATTTTGTCCACACGGGTAGACAGACAGGCGTGTGTCTAGGCCTTGTGTCAAGTACATGGGCATGTGTACTGGCCGTGTGTCCCCTGCACCTTAATTGTTGCAAAACAGAATGCTCAGTATCGAACAAACGGGCGTGTGTCTCAACCATGTGAAGGACACAGCCTCAGCATACGGGCGTGTGACTTGGCTGTGTGACCCTATTTTGGTTGATAACGTCATAAGCAGAGAGTTACACGGGCTGAGGGCACGGGCATGTGTGACCATATAGCCTACCCACATAGGCGTGTGACCCTGTTTTTATGTAAATTTTTCTAAGTCTTCCAAGCATTTCCAAAGTTCTCGGTTTTATCCCAAACCATACCCAATGTATGTTTTGGGCCTCGTGGGCCTGTATAAGGGACGATTGTATGTGAATGAAAAGTTTTAAATTTGGACGGATATTCATGTCTCGATTTTGTATGATTGTGTGAGTTTATATCCGATAATGCCTCGTACCCTGTTTCGGCGTCGAATATGAGTAAGGGATGTTCTAAATAGAGTCAACCAATGGTAGGCTAGCCTGTCTAGAAGAACCAAAAGTAACATCCAAAGTGGAAGAAGCAAATCCAGAATCAATACGACCATGTGATGGAGTGACTAAATAACTAACTAAGTCATTAGAAATAGAAGCAGAAGAACTAGCTGAAGTAGTTGATGACGAGCCAACTAAATCAACTGATAAACCTAGTGTTGTTGAAGAGACATCGGGAAACTTAGTAATTAGCATCTTTGGGACATAATGTGAGAATACACTAACAACTGACTTCTTGGAAAAAGGAAAAACAAATTCATCAAAAACCACATGGCGTGAGATAAACACTTTGCTATTGGAATCAAGGCATTTGTAACCCTTGTGCATGCTACTGTATCCCAAGAAAACACAAGGAGCTGGTTGAAACTGCATTTTATTGTTATTGAACAGCTTAAGATGAGGATAACACAAACAACCAAAAACCTTCAAGAAAGAATAGTCTGGCAAAGTCTTAAAAAGCATCTCATGAGGAGTAAACCCTTGAAGAGCCTTGGTTGGAAGTCTGTTGATTAAAAACATAGCACTGGAAAAAGCATCAGACCAGTACTTTATAGGCATAAAAGACTATGCCAACAAAGTAAGAACAAGTTCCACCACCTGTTAATGTTTTTGTTCCACAATACCATTTTGTTCAGAAGTATGTGAACAAGAGGAGACTAGATGCTTAATTCTAAAAGAGGTGAGCTGAGATGACAAGCTTCGAAATTCTCCCCTCAGTCAGATTGAACCTCTTTATTTTTGGTATCAAATTCTAACTTAGCCTACTTTTTAAATTGTAAGAAGGCAGCAACAACATTGGATTTTTTTATAGAAAATAAATCCAAGTATAACGTGATTAGGCATCAACAAATATGACATAATATCGAAAACAACTTGAATATTCAGGAGCTGGACCCCAGACATCAATCTCAATGAGTTGCAAGGGCATGATATAGACTGTTTTTAAGTGCAAGAAAGGAAGTTTATGACTCTTTCTGACAAGCTACACAAAGAATAACGTCTTTATTCTTAAGAATATTCATTTTACAAGAACAAAAAATTTGAACCATCACATCTGAAGAGGAATGGCCAAGTCTTCTATGCCATATGTTATAAGAAACACCAACATTATAAACACTAACATTTGATTTTTCAACATTCATTACAGAATCAAATCCACTAGTATTAACAACCTTTAGTTGTACAGCTCATTTTGCTCAACTCCTTGCAACAACACCTGATGAGAGATTGCATCCTTAAAAAAAGCATTTTGTAGCATGAAATTTGAAATACACCTTATTATCGTTTGAGAACTGTGATACAGACATCAAGTTCTTTGTTATGCCAAGTACATACATCAAATTTTTCATATGGAGAGGTTTATTATTTATAAGAAAGGTACTCTGGCCAGTGCTAGATATTAACAAAGACTGACCATTAGCAACAGTGACCTTACTTGCACCAGAATATGGGACACTATTTGTCATACTAGGAGCATGCCAAGTGAGATGAGAAGTGGCTTCTAAATCAGGAAACCAAATATGTTCTCCAGCAATAGCAACATTCATAGAAGCAAACGAACCATTACCAAAAACAAAAGCACCTGCTACATTCTGTTTGTTGTCATCATTAACATCACCCATTGAGCAAAGTTAGCACTTGCACATCTATGACCTGCATTAAGCTCAGGAAAACCAATAAAAAAAGTATTAAAACGATAATAGCACTTTTGCACAGTGTGCCCAATTTTTCCACACAACTGCCATTGAGGTCTATTTGAAAAACGGCCTCTACCTCGACCTTGATGAAATGAACCTCCTCTTCCTTGATATCCAACTAAATTAGACATACCTTCTGCGGGCTGTTGATAACCTTGTGCACCATAAGAAGTAGATTGACTTGTGACAAGATTAACACTGAATAGCCCAACCACAACACCTGACTTTTGCCTAGCTTCAAGATCAATCAACATTGAAGACAAAGCAAGTACATCATAGGCTTGCCAGCTAGTGGTGATTAAGGTGACCATCGAATCAAATTCACTAGGTAAACCATTAAGAATAGTTGCAATATGCTCTGCATCAGATATCTTTTCTCCATATATACCAAGATTATCCATAATCAGTTTAAGTCGTCTCAAATAATCACGCATGCTTTGATCCCCTTTCTTTTGAAAGTACAAAGAATACCGTAGATTCATAATCTTGGTAGTTGTTTTAGCAGAATACAACTAACCAATGACTTCCCAAATTTCAGCAGTGGATTGACACATGACTAAATCTGGTAAAATCTTAAGACTGAGAATGGAAAATAACCAAGATGTTATGGCTTTATCTTGTTTATTAAATGAAACTCTTCAGGATTTTTAACTAGATGACTAGATTCATCAGAAACAAACTCAGGAGGTATAGCCTGAGTACCATCAATGTAAGACTCCAAACCATAACTCTCCAAAGCAAAATATGCTTGTTGTTTCCACAGAGGATAATTGATTTCATCAAGCTGAATATTGATTTCTTGTTAATGAAGTACTTGGAAACATTGGTGGAAACCAGCAATTTGCCGATCTTCTGCCATCACGAATTTCAGGAAAAAAAAAATTCAAACAACCAGCTCAGATACCATGTTAGAAAACTAGAAAAGCAAGAAGAATATAGAAAACAATATTGTATTTCATATATCCAACTTACACACAAATAAGCAGCCATATATATATACAAGAAGAGAAACAAGAAAGTATGACAAAGATGAATAACCACAACTAACTAACATTAGCTAACTAACTACCAGTCTAACAGGCTGAGCCAACTATATTTTTACTATTAACAATTAGTGTATTTCATAATTTATGACCATATTATGAAAATTTATTATAAAGGGTATAAATAAAATATAATAAATCAATTTTGTAACAAACTTAACTGGTATAATGAAATATTGTTACAAAAGGTGATTGTTATAAAAAGGGTTAACTATATATAGTTTTCCTTTCACTAAAAAGTAAGCAAATTTGTCTATAGATCAAGTTATTCAAAATTTGAAAGTATAATTGGAAGATTGAAGTCAGATTCTCGTTATTTTAAGTTTGAGCCTCACTATATCTAGGATTTTATTCAAATTTATTCTAATTTAAGTTCAAATATATTTCGAATGTATTGTATTTTGATTATGACTAATTAATTTTTAAAAAAAATAAAAATTAAATTTTCAAAAAATCAAAAGGATGAAAGAAAAAAGAAATCACGAAAAAAAAATCCATTTTAAAACATCAAATAATAATAGCAACTGCTTTTACCATTTTTTAAATTGGTTTTCCCACTTTCAACTCCCAATTTTTTTTATTCATTGTGATTGATTATTTATTTTTTAATTCAATTTATATAATTGAAGCATTGGGCTAAAAGATTGTTTGGGTTAATTTGTACGATCATACCTATTGATGGAATGTTATTAAGGGGAGATGGATTTCTTCCGAAGAAATCTTCGAAGTGTTATCCATTTAGGGTTAGTTTAGCAATACTTTAAAAAAATGCTTTTGAAAAGTGCCGTGGAAAAGTGCTGTGGAAAAATTTAGTTTAAAATTTGAGTGTTTAGCATTACTGTCAAAAAGTACTTTTGAGAAATAAAATGTCTATTTTAGACATATTATTATCAAGTAACAAATATGCATTTAAATAATATTTAAATTAGTTAATATTATAATATTTTAGTAAGAATATAAAAAATTTATTATAACTTGTTGTTAATATTTTAATATATGAAATATAAAATTTAAATATTTTTAATCAATAAATATTAATTTTTATAAAATTTAATTAGAATAAATAAACTATATTTTAAATATTTAAATATAACCATTAAATATTTATAATTGTATTTTAAAAAAATATTTTTTTTAATTTTTAATTAATGATTTTAACACATTTATAATTCAGCACCAAGAAAAAAAAAGGGAAAGTACTATGTTATTAGAGGGGTTAAAAAGTAATTAAGCACCCAAAGTGCTTTTGTAAGAAGAAAAGCTAAAAATTTTAGCTTCTAATTTCAAAAGCACTTCTAAAAAGAACACTTTTGAAAAGCCAAAAATTTCAACCAAAAACAGCTTGTTTAGCACAGCTTTTCTTCTAAAAGTGCTTTTGGAGCCAAAAGTGTTTTTTTTAAGCACTACTAAATAGGCTCTTAGAACCAACAAACCTTTCAACGAGATGGTATTGTTCTCAGGTTGAGTTGGAATTTTCTTTCGACTTTGTAGAAAATTTGATTACCTATGGCAACATGTTCAATAAAGTGGAAGTACCTGGTCAAATCGAGTTGTGCATGATGGAGAGTCACCTACAAAGGAAATGTGTCCATTGTTGCCATTTAAGGAGCATGTGTTCAAATTCTACCAAGTGCAATGCTACTGTCCCCTTGGTAGATAGCCATGCGCACTCCTGACCCGATCCAATGAAGCACTTTTAGTTTATTAAACCCATCGTATTATGCACTTGGGCTCTCCCTCGAATGGGAAGACAAAATCCAACTTGACTTGGAATAATCCTAACTCATTGATAAGACTGTTAACTCCAAAAACACAAACACGTTAAAGACTTTTCTAAAAGGAATAATCTTCCTCTGCCCATATAAAATTATAAATTGAAAAGAATATGTACTATAACGAATGAATAGAAAAAAAATAAACCCAAAAGGTAAAACTTGTGCCATCAATTAGGCATGTTGTTTGGTTAATTGGGTTGTAAAAATTAGGCTTTGTTGGTTAGCACTAATACATCAACACTCCTCCTCTAATTTGACGACAATTCCTTGCAAAAATTGAAGAAATTTTTTTACCCCTCCTAAGCTTGGTTTCTTCACAATCCTCTTTTCATTTTTCATCAGGTTTGTTTAAATGCATTATCACAGCCAAATTTAATTCCAAAAGTTAAAAAAAATGTTAAAAAGAAACAATAAAATGATGCCAAGAATAACCATTGATTTCTAGACCCTGCCAAAGCAACCAAATTTAAACCCCAGAGCTCCCACAAAGAGGGGGCAAGCAGATATTATTGGGCCATGCTTTCATTTATTTTACATCAGTCAAAGGTAACTTAACAAGCAATTAATTAGTGCCCCTAATAATTAGAGTGACTTACAAGCACTAATCAAAAAGAAATTAGCATCTATCAAGTTTTATAATTAAATTCACATATTCATACTTTATTCTTATAAGAAGTGATATACTAATTTTCAAAATCTATAATCAGCAAACAACCATCCAAAATCTAATTCCCACTTTGAGTCCCTAGAATCCAAGGGAACACAAGACCACCTCTGGGTTTTCTTTTTCACAGTAAGAGAAGGATGAAATGAAAAACTTTTGCTTCCCTTCGTGTATACCCCACTTTCACTTGTATTAAAACTAAAGCACCAATTGATATCAAAAGTGGGGTCAATTCTGAAAACACCCTTCATCATATTATATTATTAGACAGTGCAATTGATCATTATTATTATCATCAGTATTATAAAAAGCCTACCCTTTCCCACCACTCTCAATCATTTTAAACCAGTTCCCCCTCCCTATACAATCTCATCCCTTCTTTGTGTACCTGGTGACGTTAAGTCCCCCATAGCAGAGGCATTGAACTTTGGCATCATCCATGTCCGTTACAGGCTTTTCAGACCCTGATAGAATGTTCAACAAGTCATTCCATCGTAGGAAGGACTCTGGCGAGCTCGACGTGTTCGAGGCCGCGCGGTATTTCTCAGGGTACAACGAACCGGTTGGTAGCTACAGTTGCGCGACGTTCAGTCAGAGGATCATGCGGGAAGAGAGGCAACCATGGAGGGGAGGTAGGGCCAGCTTAGATGTGCCAATGAGGAATCCCATTGCTCAACAAGCTCATGTGGTGGAAAAACAGATCAAAGAGAAGAAATACAAGCATCCAAGTTCACCAGGTGGTAGACTTGCTAGCTTCTTGAACTCCCTTTTCAACCAAACAAGCTCCAAAAAGAAGAAATCAAAGTCCACCACACAGTCCATGAAAGATGAAGAAGAGAGCCCTGGTGGAAGAAGGAAAAGGAGGATCAGCATTAGCCATTTCCGTAGCTCCAGCACGGCCGATACCAAGTCGTTTTATTCGTCTTCGAATTCGGGTTCCAGGACGCCCCCGCCTTATGCACACACGCCTGCCAAAAGCTACAAGGATTTTAGAAGCTATTTAGACCATAAACAGCATCTGGCAGCATCATCTCAAACAAAGAACAATATTGGACAAACAAAATCAACAGCTTTACAACATGATACAACAAAAGACTATTCTTGGTTGGATGAGAAACTCAAGTTCCTTGATGACTACTCAGAAAAACATCATAACCTCGGTGCTCGCCATCAGGATAAAGCTAGGAATCGAGCTGATCGATATCTAGCAGAAGGGAAAGGTTTCAGGAATTTCAATGAGGTCGATGATGGTGCCGATAGCGATTCGAGCTCCGATCTGTTCGAGCTCCAAAACTACGATTTAGGTATCTATTCAGGTGGTTTACCTGTGTATGAAACAACACATATGGACAGCATCAAGAGAGGAGCACCAATTTCCAATGGTGCACTATGAAACTATACATTTTCAACTTGTTGATGATGGGTTCCATTTGTTTCCATTGCCATTGTAGGCATTAGATTTTGCTCGTCTTTTTTTTCTTCTTCCCTATTGCTAGCTTCTTTGAAAGTTCGTTGAATGCTTTTTCCCCTTTTTTTTATTTTCTCTGTATGTACAGTTTGGAATGTTTGTTTGTCTTCACTTTCTGAATCTTCTTTTCTTTCTTTGGAGCTAGCATGGATCAAGGCAAAAAGAAAACCATTAAAGTATCCCATAACCATTCTAGTGGTTCGCTTAGGTTGTGCCATGATTAATGGCTCAAACATCAGAAGAAAAGGCCATCATCACATTGCATTATATGGATTAATATATTCTAATCTTTAACTTTTGGACCCTAATCAATCATAGGTTAACACATTAATTAATATTTCCTACCTGTACGTGTGCTTCATCTAAGCTTTTTCCTTCTCTCTTTCTTTTTTTTTTTGTTCCTTCCTATACTACATTTTTTTTCATGGAAAACAAACAAAAAATCTATCTGCTGATTTTAAAGGGTCCCTTCATTTTTCAGCAAATTCAATGGAACTCACTTGAAAGCTACCAAGAATTCATAGAAAAAGGGGGGTAAAATTGATGTATGAATTTCATATCATAACAATACTGCATTTCACCTAAACCCCGAATAATTAAGATTTTGATTAAAAGCCACACAAAGCTGCTGTCTAATCAAACAACCAACATAGAAAGGCAAGTATTGTTTATATACTAACATATTTTTGTAGTTAAAGCAAATGGACAAAAACCTTAACTACATGATCCATATAGATAAGTTATATCCTAAAACATATCATTGCTAATTATATGATCATTCCATAAATCTTTGCATACGCAAATAGTTTTATGCCTTTAATTATGCCGGACCGCAACAAGTGAGTTGACTTTAAACATAATCAAATGATGGATTGGCGTAGTTAAAAGGGTAATCTAAAAGTGAGTTTTGTGTTCATTTGGAAACAAAATAAAAGCCTAAAGCTACATTGATGATGAAACCTATTGTAGCCTTTAGTAAGTATGATGCTGAAAATTTGATGTACAAAGAGCACAAAATAAAAAAGCCTATAAGAAAGGGAATGATGCATACCGATATGGTACATTAGGCACCATAAGGATCTGCAGGATGGGCCTGCCCTGTGATTTTTTATTCTTTTTTCAAAGTAAATGTGATTACCATATTTTGATTGAAGAGAAAGAGGAGACAAAGACAAAAGGTAAGCTTTGCTTTTAGGCAATGAAGAATCATTCTTTAAAAAAAAAAAAGAAAAAAAAAGGCTGATATAACAAACCAACCAAGAGAAAAACGCAATCGAAAACTGCTATCGCTGCGAGATTAACTCCATTTATCCTTCCTTTTCAATCACCTAAAAAGTACCACCCGAGTGACCCGTCGCCAAGACGGTATCGGACCTTATTTCCGAGGCATGAAAAGGGACTTATCCAAAATGGTTTATGACCAAGTATGATTATTAGAACAATAACCAAATTATCCTGTAGAGAAATCATTATGTTACATGTTTATCCTAAACAACATAATCAAGCATCATGTGTTGTGTATTTCATGATATATTCTTTGGCTAATGATACATGAATTTTTTGGTTCATACCTTTTTCAATAGACATAACAATCAATGTTGGCTTCTCAAGCAAGGAATCATCTTTACTCATAGATATCAACGAAGCACTGATTCTGCTTACAAAGTAGCTGAAACTGAAATCATAAAAAAGGAATTGTTAGAGAAAGCAACAAATACAAGTTGAAGCTTTTTTTGCTTCTTCATACAGATTACAGGTACAGTTTCCAGTACACCCATTAAATAAATGATTATTATTATTTGTTAGTCTACCTTAAGTTACAACAGAGTCTAATTGCAATGATAGTCAGCTTTTGATGTATATATAGTGACTCCAACAAGGGAATGTTGGGCCTGCAAATCTTGAAATTCGTGTGTTAGTTGGGACCTAAATGTGGGCAAAATGGTGGGTCTTTAAACCCAATATCTTTCGATATACTCTCACTTCATCTCTTGTCAGTCTCAAACACAATAATACTAATCTCTCTCTTTTGGCGACCATGACACATGCATTGCAAAACATTAAAAGAATATTTTCAGCCTCCTGTTTAATGCAATTTATAATTTAGTTTAATGATAATTAATTAAAATAAATCATAGCGGTTTATTTCAAAATATATTAAAAATGAAACTAAAAATAAAGCAGATATTAAAGAGTACAAGTCGGAATCAGCTTTTAGGCATAACATTCTGACATTGCCTTCATAATTATTTATTTAAGCATTAAACCCACACAGACGTTGTAGTGGTAGAGTAGAGGCGGCCAAGCTAATAAAAAGCCTAAGAACCTTGCCAGATATTGCACCATCAAGCACTCCCCATTTCTGGTAAACGTTTCCTTTCCAACAAGCACTGCCATATACGGTTCGTTGTTGGCTGTCAATTTTTGGATTTTTCCAATCAAGTTGAAAATAGTAGCACAAAATATTTGTTTTTAAATATAATATTCAAATAATTTCATATTTAAGATTGATTTCATTAAAAGGAAGATGAAGTAAAATGATATTATTTTAATAATTTCCCTTTAAAACAGCATGCAAATATTGCTTACATATTTTAGTTAGATATTTTTTATAAGATTTTATAATATGTATTTTTTAATCATTTAAAAATTAATGTAATAACGTTATAAAATATTTTGAGATGGATGGATTTTTTTAAAAAGTATTAAAATTATAAAAAAAAGAAAATCAAATTTGGGGTAGAAAGTTTTTGGTTTGCTTAAATATCATAAAAGAGTTTTGGATGGAAAAATTAGGCCACCAAAATGTACTTTTCAGCCAGCAAAATCAATGCTAAAGAAGCCCTAAGTTAGGGCAATCTTGAAGACCCTAATTACATTTTATAATGACACTCATAATTATGTAGGAATCCACCACTTATAAATGTGGCCTCAATCAAATATTTTGATAGACCCACAATATATATATGTTTTTTTTTATAAGAGATGTGGTAAGGGTTTGATTTTAAGTTTTTAAAACATGGTGAATATTTTATAAATTATTATTTGATATATAATTCGTGAAAATTTTTAATTTTATAAATGGACTTTAAAATTTGATATGTTGCTAAGTTGTATTTGAAAAATAAATAAACAGGACATGTAATAAAATTTTAACTTTATTTTATGGAGTTAATTTTTTTATCATTATGTATCAAATAATAATCTATATTTTATTACTATACCAATAATTTTTTTAAATAAATAAACAATCATATTTATAATGAGAGAAGAGTAGAAAGGTTTACAAACAAAGATAACAAACCTCAAATATTATGTCAATTAACTTTCAACCTTCGTAATTTTGCTATTCAACCAATAACTTAATAGATCATGAAATATAATTTCTTTTGGATAAAATTCACCTAAAGTCACGAAATTATTAGTTAGTTCACGTTTTAGATACTTAACTTTAAAAAGTTACAAAATAATTACTGAATTATTCAAAAATTTTCATTTAAGTCATTGGAATGTTAAAATCGTTGTTATACGACCTTCTTCATTTGTGCTTGCTCCAATTGAAAACTCTTCTTCCAATTCTCTTTTATAAGTTCTTTTCATAAAATAATTTTAAAAATCACGAATTTTTTAATTAAAATTCAAACAACTTTATTCTTCAATGTCTAATACTAACGTATGTTCTACTTGTTGATAGATACTAATTCATTGTGCTAATGATAAAATTATCACTTGATACTCGATAATTAAATTGAAAATAAATAAATCAATGATTTAAATGAAAATTTTAAATGAAAATTTTCAAATAAATTAATAATTATTTTATATTTTTAAGTAACTAAAATATAAAAAGTTAGGCATTTTTATTTAACATACCATGCCATTGTGGATGGATGGTACAATCACAATTGGAAAATGCAAAGTGAGTGGATTGTTTTTTCATAAAGCAAATTGCAGCTTTTGACTCACATTAATGGCTTTGGTATGGAGATTAGATTGTTGATGGTCTGATGGGGACATATGCACCTCCCTCATTGTGAGTGCTTCGTATATGGCTTCTTTTTTTTTTTCTTGATTTTTTTTCTAAAAGTTACTATATAATAATTAATAACATTTTAAAAATTTCTTTATCTTGCATTTAGCTTTGATTAGAAAAATAATAATTTTAGTTCAATATTATTGTCAAGTTTAAGCTGCTCCAGCAATCAAGTGATCAATTAGCTTGACTTAGTTAGCCAACAAATCTAATTGAGGATTTTTACTTGTAATATATATTATTTTAATTAAATTTAAATTAGGAATAGTTTTTGAAGTGATATTTTGGCTCTACTCGTCGTGGAAATTCATATACGGTTTACAAAGGGTGCCATAATTGATAAAGATCGATACTTATAAGACTCGTGAAAAATGTTAGCATTTGACGTGTAAATAATTATGGAGGTACTTGAGTGTGTCATAACTTGAACCACTAACTTGATCTTTATATACACCTTATAAGTAAACTTGGTACCATACAAAACCTTGACACAAATAATACTTTCGATTGTTAATGGTTCGAATTGAATTTCAAAAGACTACATTTCAATTTTTTTTAAATAATTGATTTCCGACAATAGAACTCAAATTCAAATAAAATATAAATAATTTAAAATTAAATATAAATCAAGTTTTATTTTATTCAATAAATAAATCTAATTCAATGAAATTGAATAATTCAATTTTTTATATTGAATCCAACTTTGTTAAACTCATTACCCTGTTATTTTGGCAGTAGTCCATCTCAGTTACCTTTTCTTTGCCTGTCAAAATCAGTGCAGCTATTTATCTTTTTAGTTCTCTTTTTTTTTTTTCTTTTTTAGGACTTTAATGGTAAAGGTTCATAAAATTATCTACAAGAAAAACCTATGCCATTTTCTAACCTTATGAAGGAAGAAATATTAGTAGAAGCATTTAAATGGAAAAAAAAATTCAAATATTTTATTTTATTAAATTTCTTTTTAAAACTTGATAAAAATATTATCTATATTAAACTTGAATTAGATTACATTGGAATCATATATATTAATTACATTAGATAATTATAATAAGAATCCATCATTATAAGTATTGAAATAAAAAATTTAATTCATTAATTTACACATAATATTCATGACACTTAGAGATAAATCTAGAACTTAATAAAAAAGCTCATTATATAGATTTGGTAAGCAATTAGTATTTTAAATTAATAATAATAAAATTGTACTTTGACTCCTTAAAAATGATAAAAAAATTTAATATTTTAAAAGTTATAAAGATATAGACTATTAAAATGGTGAAATTATATTTTCACTATCATAAAAATATATAATTTAACTCCAACCCTAAATTTTCTTTTTTAACTTCACCAGTGCAAGCAACCTTTAGTATTGACCAAAACCTTCAATTACGGACTAATTGAGAGATTGTAAAAAATGTATTTAGTTGCTATTTTGTTAGGATATTACCAAATATCATTTAACTGATGCAATATTTTTAAGAAATATCATTAAACATATTTAAACTTCAAATTAGGATTTCTTATAAAAAGAAAAGTTATCAAAACCTTTAATACATATAGTATTGGTTTTAAAGGGTTTTGTTTTCTTTTCATGAATTTATAAAATGATTTTATTAAAAATTTTAGTTTCTAAATAGATAACAAGTTCATAATTTTTTGAAAAGTAAAACCATGACAAAGTAAAATTCGAACTCTTAACTTTAAGTCCATAGCAGTAGAGCATGGTACCGCTTGTGGTAATATTCTCACTCATAATTATTTTATACTTTAGTGAATATAAATTTAAATCTAATCATACACAATTACACATAGATTCGTCTAATCACAAAGAGTAAGATTAAAATATGATGTAAGTTTTTATATTATCTGAAATTGAATCTATGTTCTTTTATTTTTAGAAATTTAAAATTTTTTATTTTTAAATTTTTAAATTCAAATATAATTATTAATACTATTAAAATTATATTGTTAAATTTAATTACGTTGTTATAAAGTGAGTTTTTTTAATGTAAAATTAATAAAAGTAAAAATATTAAATTTTACATTCAAATGCATGGGCATTGTAGAGCAAAAGTAAGAAAAGAGAGAAAAGAGAAAGGAGGGGGGTAGTTACCCATATGGCCGCACAGTGCACAATGGACAAGTTGTTGCAGTGAGAAATAGAGAGAGAGAAGAGTGAATGACCTTTCCCTTTTGCCTGTGGCTGCCATTTCAATTTCATGGAACATTTATAAAACCATTCATATAAATGTAAAGTTGGTTGTCAGGTTCCAGTGCCTCACTGTCTGGTGTGCCCACTTTCTGCCTTTTCTTTTATACGGACACGTGTGAACTCACCACCATGTACATGTGTCAAGCAGGGTCTTGTCATATCTCAAATATTAGATATCTTACCCCTACAAAAAAGAAAATTTCATTATATATTGGAATTAATTTCATTTGTCACTGACATTTGCCCCCCATTTTCCAGCTAAAAAGCTTTCACTAACAACCCCCAATACACTGTGACTGTGAGTAGACCATATCTCCATTTTCATTTTCACTGTCTTGTTATCTAAAAAACAGCTGTCATGAGTTTTTTTTCATACAATTCATCCTCTTTTTGTCTTTTTTATTTTCAGTTAAATTTAATCAATTTTCAATTTTATCTCAATGGTATGATGCCCATGTTGTCCTTTTCCTTTTTCAAGCAGGGTTAAGGAAAAATAATTAATAATTCTAATTCAAATAGATTATTTTTTAATATCTTATTATATATATTCTTGTTAATTGTTTAATCTTATTTATAGAGTTTAAAATTTTTATTAGTGTACCAATTATTTTTAAAATATAATATAATTTTATATTTTAATAAAGATAAATTAAAATTATTATATATCAAAAACTAATAAATTAAATTAAACTAAATCATTAAAATTTAATTTAATTCAAATTAATTATTTTTATATTCCATTCCAATGTAATTTCTAACTAAAATAGCACAATAAAAATCAATTCTATTTCCTGAAATTAAACCGTTATTAGGCCCCCAATTTGAAGGTATCCAACCAGTTGACATTCAAGAAGTTAGATTGAGTGTTTTAAGACAACAAGTAATTTTAATTATAAGAAAGAAGTGACAAGAACAAATTTGTTTCCTTATGAATTTCACTATCAAATTTAAAAAATCCACGACAATCAATCACGATGATGATGTTGTTAAGGAATCTTCACATCCCAAAACGTTCAGAATAGTCAATGGCTACCAAATATTACTGTTTTGGTAACTATAATTATAGATATTATTGATTGTGAAAATATATTCCAGCTTAGAATAAAATAAATCTCGATAAAACTCTTATATGATGAGACTTAAATCAAAATAAATCTAGAAAGAATTAACACATGATTGAAATATAGTGAAACTTGATCATATGATTTCTGTTGATACAAGTCTCAACAAGAGAGGAACTAGATAGGAAAAGCTGGTGGTGCAAAGTTGGCCAGTTCACCTAAATAGACAAAAAGTCAAAGATAGACAAGAGGAGAAGGTAGGCTATTGTGAGGGCTAGGAGGATTGTATGCTAAGAGTAAGAGCTCAAGCTTGCTAATGGGGGAGATCATTTTTCCTTCTATTTGGAGGGTATTTATAGGAGAAGCCCTCTTGTTTAGTAACAGTGATGTGACAAGTTGTTATAAAGGGGTTACCATCATAGAATACATGGGGACGTGCATAGTGGGACCCATTTGTTATTCGTTTTAAGGAAGTACGAAGTTGTTATACTTAAGTGGACCTTAATAGTCTCTAAAGAGAGTGTTTACATTGAAAAGCTGATGACTTGAGCATAGTAACAAGTAGCCTGATGAAAGGGGACGTTTTCTCTATTAATGGGTGGTGTCATGATGGATGGTTAAACTAGGGGGTTATGTAACACCCTTAACCTGTAACCGTCACCGAAACAGGGTTATAGAGCATTGCCAGAGTTTACAGAACAAATACAGATAGTTCATATCATTTACTATTCATATCCAAAAATAATCATACTGACCCTTGAATGGACCCTCGAGGCCCAATTTAAACATTAGAATCAAGTTGGGACTAAATCGAAATCTCAGAAAATTTTTCGCGAAATTTAAAATTTTTTCTTTAATACAGGGGTCACACGCCCGTGTGAGTAGGCCATGTGGCTCACACTACCAAGTGACATGCCCATGTCTCAGGTCGTGTGGGCATTCGATGTGAGGCACACAGCCGTGTCCCATCCCGTGTCCTTACCTGTGTAACTCTCTGACTTGTGACACACGACCACACGCCCGTGTGCTAGGTCATGTGGTCAATTTAAATTTCAAAAATTAGGTGCAGGTTTCACACGGCCAAGACACACGCCCATTTCTCTGCCTGTGTGCCCAATTCTGAGCATTCTGCTTCTCAATTTTAAGATGCAAGGGACACACGGCCAAGCCCATGTGCAAGACCGTGTGTCACATACGGTCAAGACACACGCCCGTGTGTCTATCCGTGTGGACAAAATAAGGTCATTTCTTAGCCTTATTTCTCACTCAAATTTAACCTTCAACTTACAATAACATTTGCATACATTTGCCAACCAATTCAAGTCATATAAATCAAGCAAACATCATTAACATGTATAAAATAGTATCACATATTCATACGATCAAACTTATCTTCTTGTAATGATTTATATTTTACCCTAATTCAATTTAACCAAACCACATACATATAAGCTAAACATGATTTATATAACCTTATAATAACATACCAAAAAATCCATTTTTAGCCATTCCAATGGCTAATACAAACAACTATTTACATGCCAACATAGACCAAGTTAACCTATACATGTCATTATATCAAAATAAGATTACTTTTTATACCAAAACAAGCTGGAGGATAGTGTGATGATCTCCGACCGATCTCCAACCTTTACGAGCTTCCAAGCACTATAAAATAGAGAAAAGAAAACCTAGTAAGTATTTAATGTTTAGTAAGTTCATATAACAGGAATTTAGCTTAAGTTCATATAACAGGAATTTAGCTTACCATATATTTACATTAAGATAAACATACAATAATGTATCCAAGCAAATTGGTTTATAGCCTAAAAACACAACTTCACCAATCATGTTAGTCAAGTAATTCACATAATACCAAGAACATGGATGAGCTCATCATTTAATGTCTTTCATATACATATGCTTTTCATAACATTTTTCCATATTACATGTACACTTTAATGACAAACCATTTCAAATTTAGCTTAGCCGTGTAATTACCCATTGAATTTATTTGAAATATCGATGGATACACTCATATAGTACAATTTAATGTACACTACTATAATTCGTCAATTCATTTCCAGAGGTACCCAATTAGAGCACATAATCGGGAAGCACATTCTCAAGCCATATAACGAAAAGCTCACAAAGAGCCATTTCAGTATGCTCATAAAGAGCCTATCGGGAAGCTTATTCGGGCTATATAATGGGAAGCTCATAAGAGTCATAATCGGGAAGTTCACAAAAAACCATATCAGGAAGCTTCGGATAGCTAATATCAGAAGTTCAAGCAAGCATTATCGGGAAGTTCATAAAGAGCCAATTTAATGGGAAGCTCACAAAGAGCCTTTAATCGGGATGCTAATAAGAGCAAAGTTGTGTCCACAACAAATGTAGGATCACAATCTATCAGGACACTCCGAAGAGCTATAACGGGAAGCTTGCTAAACCATATAATGGGAAGCTCAAGAGGCTAATAACGGGATGCTCTTTCGAGCTATGGTGTGTCCGCTACATATGTAGGACCATAACCAATACGGGAAATTCTGTATTCATTGAACTTCATTTATTCAATCGGGACTTAATGTTTCTCAGGCATTGTCGGATATAAGATTAATTTCATATACATAGCAACATTACAATCACATTCATACAATTCAATTAATAAATATGGATTCTCAATTTAGTTACACAAATTTACCTCGATACTTGTTCATATACAAATTCTACTAATCTGAAACTTTTTATTTTCCTCGATCCAATTTTGTATTTGGTCTTTTCGGATCTATATAAATGAATTTAATCATCAATTTAATACAATTCATATTCAATTGGATTCAATTTACACTCTAGGAAAAATTACCATTTTTCCTCTATACTTTTCATAAATTCCAATTTCATCCCTAGGCTTAGAAAATGAAATTCATGCAATTTAATCCAATTTAATCCTTATTCCAAGCCTAACCGAAATTTCATATAACATTTATAACACTTTTATTTCACAAAATTCAGAATTTTTCCATGGGTTTTTCCACTTTTCAATTTAGTCTATAAATTATGATTTCATCAAAATTCTCTTTGTAAAAGTTATTTATCTATCAACAACCTTTCATTTTGTACCATAAATTTTAAATTTTTAGCATATTCATCCATGGAAAAATATCTATACTTTGATATCTTTTCAAATTAATCCCCAAAATAGATAGATTAAACTATCCCGATCTCAAAAATATAAAAATTACTAAAAACGAGACAATAAAACATACCTAATTAAACTTGATTAGTTTCCTTTCTCTCTCCTAGGGTTTCCATGCAAATTTTAGGGAAGATGATGAAAAATAAGATGATATTTTCTATTATCATCTTTTAATTATTTTGATTTCCAGTTTAATCATTAGCCTTTTCTAATTTTTCCATGGATAAATCACCAAAAATATCTACTAACTTTTCTTTAATGATCTAATTACCATATAAGGACCTCTTATTTTGAATTCCATAGCTATTTATCCTTTTAGCTACTAGAATTCAACTTTTTCATTTTATGCAATTTGGTCATTTCCATAATTAATCACATAATCGATAAAATTTTCTTATAAGAATTTTCATATGACATTCCTATCATAATGCAAAGCATGCAATAATATTAAAATAAATTTTATTTCTGGCTCGGATTTGTGGTCCCGAAACCACTATTCTGATTTAACTAAAAATGGGCTGTTACAGGTTAGGCAGCTGAGGATGAATTGAGGAACGGGAAGTGAGAAATCGTCTTCAAGTATCCACCTAGTGTCTTTTAAAAGTGCCACATGTCTAGCCCAAGTGTGAGTGTAGTAATGATGAAACTAAAATCAAAATATATCTAAAAAGAATTAACACATGAATGAAACATGGTCAAACTCATCCATATGGTTTCAAATTTTCCAAAGTTTCAACTTTGGTATTAAGCCAAATGATTCATTGACTTTTATATCCTTTAATTCACGCACCCAATACACATTTATTAATTTAAAATTCTTGATTAAATTTGTTGTCACGAATTAAATGTACAACAACTCAATAAAGTAAAAGATAAAAAAAATTAAAAATATAACTTATTAATAATGTTATATAAATAATTTAATTTTAAAAAATAAAATAAAATACCACCATCTTATGATTACTTATGAAAATTTCTTTTCATAAAAATGGTTTACATTTTCTATTACTTTATCAATAATTTTTAATTTTTTCAAATAATAATCATTAAGTATTTTGCATAATTTTTATTTTTCACTCGCACACTGAATGTATCATAAGACTAACATGTATAGTAAATAAAAGTTGTTGGGACCTCAAGTTGTTAATTACATAAATTGTCAACTAAGAATGGAAATGCTTGACTGCAGTAGCCTACGGTTTGACATTGCGAGAAACAATGTAAACAAAGTAATAAAGAATACAAGAGTTTGTTTACACAGTTTGGTTTCCTTATATCTGTGGAGCATAGCTTAATAAGTAACTCCCATTATCTTTAATCCACAATACAACATGTGAATCACACTATATCACTCTCCAAGTATAAAAATCTCACATTTGTATATAAAGACTAGAACACTCACCACTAAATCCCCCTAAAAATTTATACTATAAACACCTAAGGTTTACAATTCAATTGCACTTACAAAAAGTTCCTCAATGAACAAAAACAAAATGCTCTCAATATGCTCTCATACATAACTTATATAAGCCTCAAAAATATATATTAAGTCTTGGCTTGCTAACATACTAGTGATTAGATACAAAGAAACTCCTTGAATTTCATAGCTGCAAAATAACAAAGATAATACTAATAAAGTCTAATAAAACACAATCTGATGAAGATAAAATTTTCTAGTAAAACAACAACTCAATCTACATAAATTTCCACAATTCAAGGGTTGTCTCGATTCAATCCAATCCAATCTTCATAAGCAATGGATTGGCTTCCATAGATAAGATTTTATATATTCAGAGCATCAACTTATTTAATAGCCCAAATATTTTACTTTATTAAATTGCCAATTCAAATATGGCAAGTTTTGCTTCACCATCTCAATGATGGATTGTAGTGGGCACTTTCGAGTGCCTCTAAGAACTTTACATCACAGCTTACCTCAACAAAAAGGATAAGTTCTCATTCTTTTGTTATTTTCTATTATCTTTCAGCACTATTTGAAATATAAATGACTTGAAAATTGCAATGTGTCCAAAATAAATCAAATTTGTTACACTCTTATATTTTACTAATATTGTTAGTTATATATACACTACATTGCTTTAAATTCAATCTCTTGTATTGTATTAAACTTTTTAGGGCCAAAATCATCATTATGGTCGAATCAATAGTTCATAGAGCCTATATAAACCCATATATTCTCATATTTTTCCTTTAATCCTATAGGATAAGACGGAGCAGAGTTTTTTTCACTTTACGATGCTTCCTTTAATTAGGTTCACTTTCTTTTTAATTTCCTTAGTATGAGTACTTTAGCATGGAATTGCCATGGTTATGTCAACCTAAGGCCATTAGGGCTTTTAAGGAGATTAAAGGACTCCATCACCTATCTTAATGGAAATGAAAAGAAAGAAGAGGAAAATGACATTGTTGTGAAATAGGTTAAACTTCTCCTAAGGTTATTATGTAAAATCAAGTGACCAAACTAAAGGCATGGGCCTACTAATGCCATGTTAGACATCATCAAATCGTCAAATAAATATTGAATCATCAACCATCTTAGGTCATACAGATAGATGACAATGTACCTTTATCTATGAAAGCCCTTCCATAATAGACAATGAGTAAGAGGTCAATATGTTGACGTACAATAGGTCACAAGTTTCAATGAATGAATAATAAATAGTATTCTGTTTGATCTTGAAATTATGGGAAGATATTTCACTTGATAAAAATTGTGGAACTTAACATTGATGTAACGCCCCACGCCAGACCTGTCCATCAAATCTGGGTATTGAGCGTCACAAATGAACCTATACTTAATAATTTCTAACTAAACTGCATTAAAACAGTTTAAAAATAAACTATCTATTAATGAAATTTTAAAAAAATTTCTTACAACTAAGGCTTAGAGCCACTTAATGCTTAACCTTTTACATTCTTATCTCTAATTTGACTATTTAATTACAAAGGGCCTCTTTCAACACCTATCAAGGATAACTATTTATTTGCCCAAATTCTAAGGGTGTTATCTAGATACGACATAAAAAACTCTTGGGCGAAGCCTCCAGTGGTACCATCTTCTTACGTGCATTACTCTAACTACTTGTGATCTCTGATCTCACATCGTCTGGCTTGGTCCTTCCTCGAAGTCCTCGATCAACCTCGCAATCCTGCAAACACCATACAACTACTGTAATTTCAAATCAACCTAGTAAGTTTCTTCACCACATCACAATAACCCTACCACACAAGGATAACGAATGTAAAATAAACTATCATAAATAAAATGCTCTCTACTTCTCATAGCAAGATTACTTCATTAGCGTGGCAAACTTCACCCTATTCTCTGAGCTACTCAACTCACTACCCAACCTCCCTCTGGTCGGACTCTCCACTAGACCATGTTCTAGACACCTTACCTTTATTCAATAGGTCCTATCCACACTTCTTATTTACACTTTCTTACTTTCTTACACCTTCCCCTTTACATGGGGAGTGCGTTAAACTTAACCTAAATTGATTGATTTCCCAATATGAACTCTGATGATAGATTTTTTAACAATTCACCCAAGGATTCTTAAAGTATACATTCCTTAGCAAACTTGGATGGATTAGTCCTTGAAGAACTTCCTATTCCCTTACTCTAGTCCCGAAGGACTTGTTAACATTTCTTTACTATGTTGACTTCGGAAGTCCTCGCCATTTTGGCGAACCTATTCTCATTCTGCCTTAGGGTTCACAATTGTGAAACTACATCCAGTAGCTAACCCCTCATAATAGCCCTTACTTAGGATCTTCACCAGCTTTATAGCGGGTCAATCTATACTATTTGACAGACATATTGTCGCCCATGCGACTATAGGGGCCTATCCTCTCACTTGCTTGTCTCATCCATATGGACCTATCTTTTACTACGATGTTCTTGCACTAGACTTTCTTCAAGAGGATTAGTTGTAACAACCAAGTTTTGACAGATTTAAAGTTTTGGGCGTATAGCCGTAAACACTCTATCTGGCTTGGTGTTATCTGCCCAATTGGTCATTTTGGTGCATACATGTGGGTGTATAGTAATCGCCACTTGAGTTAGTCAGAATTTGATTTCTTGATATTCTATTATATCAAAGAGATGCTCGTTTTAAGGGATAAAAGGAAAATATGATATGAGTATTCACCAAATGTATAGTACGCCTAGTTTATATGGAATACTATATTAGTTAGACTTTAAGTTATCTTGTTAGAAACAAATTGTATGCTCAGCCTGATGAGTTAGATGAAGGGAACGAAGTTATTTATATTTTATCGAAAATTGTAAACCAATAAGAAGGTAAGTTTTGATACGTATGACACTTGTTAAATTCCACTAAGCAAGATCAATCATATTTATATGTGAGAGTGTGTTCTGAAAGGGATTCTACTTCCTTCTTCTTTCTCTTCCTCAGGTGGTATTTACTGAAACATTCCTTAAGTCTGAATGTATCCTACATCAATGATCTAGAAGCCATGGATCTTTTATGATCAATAGTTATTTCTCATCAGGGTAAGTATTTTAGCTCTGCATGTTAAGTATTGAATCAGTAAATCTATATCTTGTAATTGAACAGCGAGACTGTAAGTATAAGGTTTCCACATGGGATTGTTAGCGATTGAAATGATAAGTAATTTGTATGTAAAAGGGTATTAATGGTGAAACTATGTTTATAAGTAGTGATTGCTATTGGTTCGAGACTGATCTCTAGATTTAGAGTTCTGAACTGCCATTAGTGAGAATTAGGTGAGTTCTATGTTGGCTCTTGCATGTATGTAGTTCATATTGAGAGATATTTGTAGGAAACTGATTGAACTATGAATCTAAAACTATAAAAAGTGTAGTATGTATATGGGTAGTGAATTTAATAATTTCAAGTATGTGATGATGGGTGTACGAGTATTGAAACATTGAAGTTTGGCTGAATATGTATATGTCTAAAATACATGCTATGAGATGTGTGTTCTGATTGAGTGTATGTTAGTGAAGTAAAATGTTGAAATTAGATTGTGTCAATACATGAAGAGTTTGTGTCTTTTGACCGCTGTGGTGTCTAGTAGAGTCCACCGAGATTGAAAGCACGAACTTAGATATGAACTCTAAAAGAAAAATCCATGGCCATGACACCTTTTGAAAAAGAATTAAGGAATGGTGATTTCCCAATAGGGTTATCTGTGTGTCCCAAGACGATGATGGGAAAACCTTACGTAATGTGAGTTTAGGCAAATCCATATCGTAAACATGACTACTAAGAATAACCTTTGTGGCAAACTTTGAAAGAATAACCTTTGTGGCAAACTCTAAAAGAATAGCCTTTGCGGTGAACTCTGAAAGAATTACCGTTTTGGCATACTCTAATTCATTGCTTATGTGGCGTTTTCTATTATGCCTATATGGTGTGAATTATTAGGATGTCTGGTAAGATTTGAATCAAAATGTTTATCTCTATTGTAACGTATGCGTAAATTCTTTAATTTCCGTAATAAGTAAAGCTAAGGTGAAGTATTGATGTGTTCTAGGTTATAAGGGACTAAGTCTAAAGGGTTTTTCCATGAAAAAGAAATGTGTATCTGTATGTTGAGATGGAAATCTATCATAATGAAATGTAAATAGGGAAATTAAGTGGTATCTCATCTTCTTCTAAAATTATTCTGGATTTGAGTAATGCTATTTTAAATTATGAGATTCTGATATAGCATATTATGAAATGAAGTTCATCTGGATGTTATACACAGTGAAATATAAGTATGGATATGTGTACAGAACTAGATCAGGGTGGGTTTGAATGTGAACCAATGGTATGAAATTTTGCTTATGTATTCGCCCAAGATAATGTCAGTGAGCAATTGCTTGAAATAAGAGTATGAGTTATGGTATGGATTGCTGGAAATGGTTTCTAAGTGTGCGTTCTATTAAGTAATTATTATGGGATAAGAGAATTGTGAAATGATTGGAAAGATTCCTCAATTAAAAAGATATGGAAGATTAATTATGATAAGGGTGTGATAACTGGAGGATAAAAGAATGATAACATTGTGTTGGTGTCAGCCGAAGTAAATGATGCAGAATATTGTTGACTCTTAGCAATTCATACAAGATTGCAAAGTATCGATAAATGAATGGTTATAGTGGGTTCACTAAGAACTCTTGTACTTATAAGCTTTTAGGTATGATGAGAAAATGCTTCGCTTGGAGGGACAATGCCAGGAGTACATCAAGTTGGTGGTAGAGTGGGCTATTATACATTTAGTGGATTTGTGGTGTAGTCTTGAATACGCCTTTTAAGTTTGTCTTAAAATAATTTCTAACTTGTAAATATTTGTATCAAATATGATGTAATAAGTTATTTATCATATATTTTATTTTCAATTTCCAAATGTTATTTTTTTAGAACTTTAAATAGTAGGTTTTAAAACTTTGAGAAATTACAAACTATATTTGTTAAATGTTTTGTATCATTTAGTAACACATAAGATCTAGACCCAGTGAATTGGATCGAGTTAAGGGCGTTGCAATTTTTGTATCCCTACATGCATAATACGCTAAGTCTGCCTTAGCCTCTCATGTATGATTGAATTATTTTATTATGTGGGAAGATGTATCCAACCATAATACTGTAATTAAGATAAATAATGTTAAAATGAAGAGAAAAAGGAAGAGTAAAAATTTGGTTTCATCACTAAAGATAAAATATGTTTCTGAGCTATTAAAAAGCAAAGTACAAGAGTATACAAAGAAAATCTCAGTCTTCTCCTTCATTAGGCTGACTAGTAGGTGCCGTAGAGGCCTTTTCAGTTGGAGAAGGATCTTTAAGATTCTGACCCTCAGATACTGAACCTTCTTCATTATCTTTAGCATCGAGCGTATTATGAATGAATAGATCACTTGATTGTTTCCATTCTCTTTGGAAAGTTTCCTACTCTTCACCCTTTGGATTGTAAATATTAAAATTAAGAGACTTTGTAGAAATGTTCCCAAAACAGCTAAAATCTATACGATCAAGTTTAAAAGGACCTACAATCATTTGGGTGTGTCGAAGTAGATTTGATTTCCACTCTGGTAGAGCATCAATAATATTTTTCTTGGTATCCTCTTGATACTTCTTGAAGGTTTCCTCATGAGACTAACGTAGATTTTCTAGTTCTGCTTTGTGACTTTTTTCCTGAGCTCTGATTCTCTCTTCTAAAGAAGATTTTTCATCCTTCAACAAATTTTCCTCCTCTTTTAGCATATTATTCTTAGTCCGAGCATCCCTATGTTTACTTTTTAGAGTTGCGATTCATTCATCTAGTCTTCTGATCAAATTGTTAGAATCTTGATATTTTTGGCGTAGCTCAGCCAAAGAGTCTTTGCCAGGCTCCACAGTCTTCTCTAAATCTGACATTTTGTTGCTATAACAATGACTAGCATCCTTGAGGGCCTCACTCTATAGATTATGTTCTACAGACATGACTTCTGAAACTTGAGCCATGAGTGATAAATGGCACATGGTAGAACTAGGCGAAAGGTACGAAAAAAAAGCCTATCTTAAATGTAGAGGTAGTAAAATTTATTGTTGTTGAAAGATGGATCCGAGAGAGATGAAAGTTGGCACTGACTCCAACAGGTCACGCTAAGGAAAGATCTTTCCTGTTTTAGAAGAATGAGCATCAGGAGGTGGAGTTCTAGGATGAACAAAAAAAATGGATTAGATGTAACGACCCGAATTTTACAGTTATCAGAAAAGTGTATTTTTGGGTCTTCGTTTCTGAAAAATGGATTCGAAAATATTTATTAGAAATATTTATAAAGTTAATTGTGAGATTAATTAGATTGTGGATAGGTAAATTAAGGGTAATTGGGAAAAAGAACTAAATTGAATAAGGGGTAAAAGTTGAATTATAGATTAATAGAAAGTAAAAAGGACCAAAATGGCAAATATGCCATTTAGCATAGATGAGGCGGCAAACTTGGATAAAATCTAAGATTTTTATTAGATTTTGGATGTTGAAGGTTTTAAATTAATTTATAAATTATATTAATTATTATTATATTATGAAATAAGTTAAATAAAGACAAATGTATGGTAGTGATTTAATACAAGTGTGTTAATATAAATATATATAGTTGTGATATTTTTTAGAAAAAGATATTTATTAGATAAAATAATTAAATTGTGAGATTTTTGTGTAATGAACAAATTATATAGTAACACTTGTAATAATGTGAATATATACATTTGTATTATATTTATTTATTTACTTGAAAATTAAGTAAAAGATAATTACTAATTAAATAATTATATTAGAAGATTTTTTATTAGTAAATAAATTGAAAGTATAACAATTGTATGGTATTGATGGTGTACATTTGTATGTATATGATTAATTATATAAAAGATATTTAATGTTATTAAATTATAATATAATAAGTTAATTAATAAAATAAAATATATATATATAACATAAAACAAAAGAAACAAAGAAGGAAAGAACTGAATAGCAAACGGGAAAGAAAGAAAGAAAGAAGAAAAAGAAAAGAAAAAGGAAAAATTAGGGATTTGAAGCTTTAAGCTTTAAAAGGTAAGTCAATTAAGTCCTTTTACTTAATTTTGATGTTTTTGAAGTTTTAAAACAAGGTTTTGATGAAATTAAGTTAATATTTTGGAAGTTTATAGGTTTTCAAATATAGTTCATGTTGAACAAAATGATAAATTAGGGGTTTAATTGATAGGATTTTTAGTTAGAATTGATTAAATGATTAAATTGTAAAAGAAGTTATTAGTTTTATATAGTAGGGATCAAATTGTAAGAAATTTGAAATTAGGGTTTTATGATGAAATTTAGATAGTTATGTCTAAGTTTGGTTGAAAATTGAGTAGAAACAAAGTATGAATTGAGATAGAAAAGTAAGTGAATTTATTTAAGATTAAAATTGAAATTAAAGTGGAAATTGAATAGAAATTGAATAAGAAATTTAAATATTAAATGTAAAATAGTATTGTATTGATGATTATGAAAATTGTTTTAATTTCTGTAGGTAATGTTGTTCCGGAAAACCTTGGCTAAGGAAGAAAAATGCAAAGTCAATGAGGGTCAGCTCGAAAATTACGGTTTGTATTTCTATAATCCAAACTTAATATTTAACAGTTGAAATTATTATTTAATATGTATGGTAAGTGCATTGAAATTATTATTTGAATTGGAGTGAACATTGGTTGAAATTGAAAAGTGAATTTAAGTATTAATAGTTGTGTTTTGATTAAATGTTATGGCTAGTAATTAATGTGAGGATTATTTGTATTATGTTTTACAATTGAAATGGATTGATTTGTATGTGATAAATTTATTGAATTTATATGGATATATGTGATTGATGTGGAAATTGAATATTGAATGTATGTTATATTGAAAATTAAATTGATTGGGAATGTGATGAAATAAATATGCATATGTGATTATTGTAGAATTTGAATGTATGTTAATAAAAAATAATAATTTGAATTGTATTGAATTATTAATTTATGTGATTAAATTGAAATGTGTATTGATTGGAAACTGAAAATTTATTAAAACCCTATTAACAGTATCAGACTAAGTCAGATATAGTTGGCATGCCATAGGATTGGAAGTGTTCAAGGATACTTTGACCTTGAGTCGATGAGGCACTATAAGTGTCGTACTGTTACTTCGACTTCGAGTCGATGAGGCACCTTGCGTGTCGTAATGTTACTGTTACATCGATTTAATCTGATAAGGTATTGAGTACCATACTATAACATTTACTTCGGCAAAGCTGATGAGGCACTGTGTGTCGTACTGGTGTGTTGGTTGGATCCGTGTATCCGTCAATGTCTAAGTCATGTTAATAGGGGTAAATAAAGGTACTGAATGACTGACTGTTACTAAATGATATTGATAAATTGATCGATACTGAAAAATATTGACTAAAATTGAGCTTGGAAATAAACAGATTATTGATTGAAATGTGAATTGTTAAATATTATTTATTGATATTGACCATTGAACTGAAACATGTTTGAAACACATGAATTATGTAACTCTAAATGAGATATAAGTGAATAATATTATTGTTCAAGTGAATTGTGAACATATTGTGGAAAAATTATACGGGTTAGTAGATGGAAGAATTGATTGAGTCAAAAAGGATTTATCTATAAATTGAATAATTATAATTGTGATTGTTATATGATTTTTAAGTGAATGTTATATTTTCATATTATGAAGTGTTCGAATTATAGAAATACCACTAAGTACATACTCAGCGTACGGTTTGTTTCCGTGCGCAGAACAAGTTAAAGTCAGATCGTTAGATCAGCATCCCAGGCCAATCCCGAACTCTAAGTGGGGAAGTATATTATTTATTGGTAATGGCAAGTACCTAGGATAACTTATTCATATGAGTGTCATTTTGAATTATGAAAGTAAAGGTGTAGGAATTGGCTTAATTGGTATGAATTTGAATTGTTTGAAAATGTATGTGAAATACTTAAAAAGATTTATCATATAGGCCCATAAAATATCTAATTTGACATGTTTTGAGTAGGTTTGAATGAGATTTAAAGTAATTGAATGAATGGTAATTGAAATGTTTGGTATATTAAATTGCAGGGTTGGTAAATTTGTTGTTTAAGACTCATTTTGAGTCCACACGGCCTAGCACACGGGTGTGTGGACTGGCCATGTGAAAACTACTCATTGATACTTTCAAGTCAGAGAGTTACATGGGCTCTTAACATCGTCGTGTAACCCAGTGACATGACCGTGTGATCTAGTGACATAGTCATGTGAGTCACACGGGCAATCTATATAGGTGTGTGGGTACTGTTCATAAGGAAAAGTTTTAAAATTTGAGAAAAATTCGTAGTGATTTTAAATTAGTCCCGAATTGATTTTAATGTTCATATTGGGCTTCGAGGCCCCATTTAAGGGACGATATGTTAAATTCATGATAAGTGTAAACAATTATTTTAATTGATGACCGTAATTGAACTGTATTGAATGGTAATGCCCCGTAATCCTGTTCTGGGGACAGATAAGGATTAGGGGGTGTTACATTAGAGGCGATGCCTCAGTAAGACTCTGATTCTCTAACAACAAGGGATCATACATGTAAATTGGAGAGTTGTTTTGATGGGCAGACTCTCCAGGTAAAAGTGGAATTTCAGGTGTAGCAGGAACTGAAGATGATGGAGTAACTGCAGTGATAGGCCCTTGATTTGGTTTAAACCTTGTTAATGAATAACCAGTCTCTTGATTATTGTCCACTAATTTGGGTCTTTTATTGGATCTCTTTACTGATGACCTTATTGTTGGAGAAACAAAAGTCTTTCCTTTAGTAGCAGCATCTTTGATAATAGAAGAAATGTCCATGTTTTGGGGATGTGAATGTGATAAAGGCCCTGTACCATGAACAGGAGAATTAACTTCATTCAAAGTAGAAGTAGAATCTGTAACAGGATCAGTTATAAGATTCCAAATTTGTGGGCGAAGACTATAGAAGCTATAAAAATAGAATGAAGGTTCTTTTTTGCTTCCCAATAATATTTATGCTAAATCATTGTCTAAATTGCATGGCCACGCTTCAAAAGAAGAAGACACAGTGAAATCATTCAACAACTTCAGAGAATCATTCGATCGGTAACCTTTGGGGCTTAATTCTTGTAAGAAATATTGGAAAATGTTTCTAATTGTAACGAGTTCCACCAAATCGAGGACACACCCTTTATTAACCGCTTATATGGACTCTCAGCAAGTTGAGAACCCACTGGCTGGTAGTGTGCACAAATATTTTTGTTAGGAATAGACCATCTGGTGGGAAAACCAAAACCCGATTCATGTTTGCAAATAACCTTTATAAATTTATATTTCCTCTTGTGAAGGTTAGAGATGTTATTTTGAATGATGGGCTCATGACTAGTACGTACACTAAAACGAGCCCTACCAGCAGATAACCCCTGTCTTTTTATCTTCAATTGGTAGAACTTTTGGAAAATATCCAACAATGTGGCTTATTGTGTTGGCAACAATCAATGTAAAAAGCCATCAATGTCCACCAAGAAAGAGATGATAATTTCCTAGGTGCAATGACATATTCGGTTAAAACAACACAAAAGAAAGGGTTTAAGGACAAGTGGAAACCAACTTCTATCAGAATCAGAGGCAAGATGAACCCTAAAGTGTTGCCACTTAAATGGGATTTCTCAGGTCGTTGAAAATTATAAGCGAAGTTCGAGTCTTAGATACCCCAAACTCCTAAATATATTTTCTCATCTTTGGTGGTGCTGCAGGTAACAATTTCTAGCTCTACTCACGGAGTGTATCCTTCAGTTCTTTAGGACCAAATGGAAGGGGATTTCTGGGGGTAATGTTTTGCTTGGCTTGGCTTTGACCTCTTGCTCTAGTGGTAGTTCGAACCATTATGTATGATGGTAATGCAATAAAAGGAAATGAAAGAAATTAAAAGAGTTACCTTTGGGAAAAATCTAAAAATGAATATGAAGAATATAGAAAGATTAATCAGATGAAAGGTTAGGGTTTCGATTGATTTTGCGAAAGTGATTGAAGAAGTGTTTGTGTATGTGTTTTATAAAAACAAACCTGTAAAAAAAGTTTATATCGGAGAAACTATTCAGGTTGTCCAATATAATCAAGACATCTTTTATATTGGGTAAGCGTGTAATGTTTAAATTTGCGCAGGTAATCACCAAATCCTGAATTTTCCCAACACATGGTACGCGTCGGGCGTGATCAGTTAATTGTCAGATATACTTGGAATTATTTTCACAGTTAATTTCAAGGAGGAAATTTATTTAAGGGAAGGAGAGTTGTAACACCCGAGTTTCCTAGATCTAAAGTTTTGCGCGTATAGCCATAAATAGTTGTCTAGCATGGTGTTATCCGCCCAATTGATCATTTTGGAGCATACCAGTGGGCGTATAGAAGCCAACACTTGAGTTAGTAAGAATTTGATTTCTTGATTTTTTTTATATCAAGGAGACGTCTGTGTTAATGGATAAAAGGGAAATATGAGATGTGTATTCACCAAAAGTATAGTAGGCCTAGTTTGTGTGAAATACTGTACTAGTTAGACTTTAAGTTATTTGGTTAGAAACCAGCTGTACAATTTAGCTTGATAAGTTTAATGATGGGAACTTATTTATATTTTTCTCAAAAATTGTAGAATAATAAGAAAGCAAATTCTGATACGTATTGTAACATCTAGCATGGCGAAGCTGTAATGACCCAAAATTCACGGGCATCAGAAAAGTACAATATCAGGCCTCCCTCTTAGTAAACCGAGTTCGTAAATAATTATAAGGAATAATTATAAGTCTAGTAGTGTGTTTAATTAAGTTTTTAATTAAGTAAAAAGGACTAAAATGACAATTAAGCCATTTATATGAAATGAGGCGGCATATATGTATTAAAATCTAAGATTTTATTTAGGTTATATTTAAATATTATATATAATTAGTATAATTATTAATTAACATTATGGTTTTATATTAGATTATTATTATTAGTATTATTATTAAATAAATTAAATAGTAGATAATTGTATGGTAATAAAAAAATGTACATGTGTAAAAATTATATTGGTACATTTGTAATTTAAATACTCAAATTACTTATAATTTAAGTATAAAGATATTTTATAATAATTAATTGTATTAATTATATTATAAGATTTTTATATAATAAATAAATTAAAGTTATGACAAATGTATAAGGATGATAGGGTAAAAATGTAATAATATGTATGTGTACAAATGTAACATATATAATTGATATTAAAATAGATATTAAATAAATAAATTATGAGATTTTTGTTTGATAAATAAATTAAATAATGACAATTTTAATAAAATTATTGGTACAAATGTAGAAATATAAGTGTGACCAAATGTAATACTAATATTTATTTTTAAATAGATATTTATTGAGTTAAATAAATAAAAAGTAAAGGAAATATAACAGAGAAATAAAGAAACAAAAGAGAATAGAAACAGAATTGAAAACGGGAAGCAGGGGAGAAAAAGAGAAAGAAAAAGGGAAAGAAAAATAAAAGAGAAAACTAAGGATTTGAAGCTTGAAGCTTTGATCGGTAAGTTAATTAAGTCCTTTCTAGTTAATCTTGATGTTCTAGAAGTTCTAAACAAGGTTTTATTGAAATTAAGTTCAAGAGTTTATAGGTGTTCAAGTAGGGTTTATGTTGAACAAATTATTGAGTTAGGGATTAAATTGAATGAATTCTAAATTAGAATTGAATAAAAGATTAAATTGTAAAAGAAGTTATAAGTTTTATGTTGTAGGGACTAAATTAAAGAAATTTCGAAATTAAGAAAATATGCTGGAAATTTTATAGTTAAATATAAGTTTAGACAAAATTTGAATAGAAAAAGAGAGTGGATTGGATTAAGAAAGTAAGTAAGTTTAGTTAGGATTGAATTGGGAATAAGGTAGGAATTGTTTAGAAATTTAATTATTTATTAAAATTAATGCTTTAAATAATAATGTAAATTACTATTATTTTCATAACTAACAAAGAACCCGGAGCATTGGCACAAAAAGGAAAGGAGAAAGTTATCGAGGAGTAATTATGAAATTCGGGTTTGTATTACTATAATTCAAGTTATTTATTATTAAGTATTAATTTTAAATTTATTTATTTTATAGTAAGTAATTATTGAGGCAAATAATTTTATTGAATTGAATTTAGAAAATTGAATTGAATGAGAAATACGTGTTAGTATTACTATAATTCGAATTTAATTATTATTAATTGTTGAATTTTAAGTTAATATGCATGGTAAGTATTAGTATTAAATTGTATGAAATTAAATTGAATTGTGATTATATGTGAATAATTGAAATGCATATTAAATTGAGAAAGTGTATTGAATTATGAATATGTGAATTGAAAATTGATTGAGTGGAAAATGATTGAATTGAAAATGTGAGAAATTGCAGCTGAATTTAATTGAGATTTATATGTGATCCGGAAACCCTATTAACTAGTCGGGCTGAGTCGGATATAGTTGGCATGCCATAGGATTGGAAGTGTTCAGGGATGCTTCGACCTCGAGTCGATGAGACACTAGGTGTCACTATTTTACTTCGATAGATCCGATGAGGTACTGGTTACCACTTTACTTTGGCTAGACTGATGAGACACTGGTTGTCAACTTTGCTTCGAACTATTCGATGAGGCACTGGGTGCCAAATTGGTGTGTTTGGTTAGATCCGTGTATCCGCCAAAGTCTGAGTCTATTAATAGGGGTAATTAAAAGAATAGTTAAGTTGAATAAAATGAATTGGTTGAACCACTGAAAGAAATGCAAAAATGGAACATGAATTGAAAATGTGATTTTAAATGTAAGTATGAGATTAGAAAGCATGAATTAATGGTTCATGAATTAGACAATGGCTCAACATGAATGTTTATGATTCCAATTGACGAATAGCTAAATTAAAATTGTATGAATATATTGAGAATGGAAAATTTATGTTTGAATTGGTTTAGTAAGTATTAAAGTTAGATGATTTAATTTACATGATTATTATGTTTATAATTTGAATTATGGTGATATCACTGAGTATAGAATACTCAGCGTACAGTTGTTTTCATGCGCAGGTTAGTAGGGATTCAGAGTCTCGGTTCAGCATCCAGGCAATCCTGACTCTAGCGCAAAACTCGGTGATGTATTCTTCTTTTGGTAAAAGTGGCATGTACATAGGTGTTAATTTAGTTACTTTAAAATGTTATATAATTTTTGTTGTAAAAAATGGTATTTGGTATTTTGGTGTTTAAACTAATGAAATAGTAAGAAAATTTACATGATATGCATGGTATAATTGATGCTAAATTTAGAATGGATGAACGAAATTCTAATTTAATTTTTAATGGTAACATAAATGTTCATAGAGTAAATTATCAAATTATTGTTATAGGTATGATTTTAATACGATTAAACATGAAATTGCATTGGTTGAAATATTGATTTTGGATTGGTTCCGGTTTGAAACTGCAGGGAAGGTTAGATATTTATAAAAGGGTTATATTGAATTTTTTTTAAAAAAAAGAAAAGAAAAGCAAGAGACAATTAGTAAAAGTTTATATGAATTTATAATCATATTATAATATGTTCGATAATTATTTGAATATTATTCGTAAATTGTTCGATTGTCCGGTAATGCCGCGTAACCCTGTTTCGATGATTGTTTAGGGTTAGGGGGTGTTACAGAAGCATTAGTGTTTGCATAACTGTTTAAGGTAGTAAGGCATATAGAGTAAGTCGTGAGTAGACCTGTCCATGGGCTGTGTAACTTCCCGAAATAGGGCCTAAACGGAATAGTGGTTGTGAAAACACAAATTCAAGGTCAAAAAAAAATTATTTCGATTAAGTTTTAAGGTTTACTCATTGATTGAATAATTGTGTGAAAATTTCATGAAGAAATTTTATGTATAAGTGCCTAATTTGATAATTAGGACTAAATTGTAAAATTAGCAAAATGTGTGTTCTAGATAATAAAGGGGATTTAATTGAAATGGGTTCTTAAAGTGGAGGTTTTTATTTAGCAATTAGACCATTATATTTAAGTTTGGACAAAAATGGGCAAGAATAGGACAAATTTGAAAGAAAAGCCTTTAAGGGCATTTTGGTCATTTAGTAATTAAAAGAATTAAAAAGGGAAAATAAAGCCAAAATTGGTCCATCTTCATCATGGAGGCCGAATATAGCATGGGGGAAGCCATGGTCAGGGTTTCCAAGCTTTCTAAGCTCAATAATAAGTCCGTTCTAGCCTCATTTTTAATGTTCTTTTCGTTTTTGGAGTCATGGCAACTTAATTTAGCTTATTCTAGCAATAATTCATGCTAGGGTTTATATTTTAAATGTGTTTATTTTGATGTTTTATGGTAGAATATGAAGCTTGAAATTATGTTAAATAATTTTTGCTAAACGATTTTAAGTGAAAACGAGTTAAACAGCATAATCGGTAAAAATACCTAATGTTCATAAGTACATGATAGAAAGGGAATTTGATGTTTCCATAGAAGGGAAAAATGTTCAGCGTGTCATAAATCATAAGAAAAATGGATAAATTTTAATTTCTGAGCCTAGGGGCAAAATCGTAATTCTGTAAAGGTTTTGGGGTAAGATTGTAATTTTTCCAAAGTTTGAGTTAGGGAATGTTTTGAATAGTAAATTAATTAAATAAGTGAAATATAGATCCCGGAAAGTGAGATTTGGACCTAGAACTGGAGAAAAATCGAAATCGGGAAAGTTGGTAAAATAGTCAGTTTGGTATCGAGGTAAGTTCATATGTTTAATAACCATTTAATTATGTATATTTGAATGATAAATTGATATTTTGGCCATAAATACTTTAGTATTAAATTTCAGATATAATGATTAATGTTCGATAATAATACGATATTGGAAAGAGAACTTTTATACTTTTATACTTTTATAAGAAAGTATTGACTAGCATAGTTTGATGAGAATAAGTTAAGTTGATGATATGATGAGATTGAGAATGTAAGTATGTAAGTTGAGTAGCATTTTATTATTATGCAATTATTGTTATTAGTATTGTTATTATTGAGTTATGCGACTAACCTTGAGAATTTGAGCAAGTATGTTTCAGCTATGACTTGACAAGGCATTGATATCTCAAAGTCCATGGTTGTACCATGACAATTAAGGAAGAATTGACGGAAATGTCCATGTTCATAACATGGCATGTAAGGAGGAATTGACGGTTAAGGATACCATGTAAGACCATGTCAAGACATGGCATTGGTAAGGCAAGGATCCCGTGTAAGACCATGTCAAGACATGGCATCGGCATTGATTAAGGACTCCATGTAAGACCACATTAAGATGTGGCATTGGCACTAAGACAAGGATACCATGTAAGACCATGTTTGGAACATGGCATTTGGTAAGACAAGGATACCATGTAAGACCATGTTTGCAACATGGCATTTGGTAAGATAATGATATCATGTAAGACCATGCCAAGGCATGACATTGATAAGTTCTATAAGGCAAGGAAATCATGTAAGACCATGTCAAGACATGACATTGATGAATTACTATAAGGCAAAGGTCCCGTGTAAGACCATGCCAAGGCATAGCATTGGTGAGTTCATAAGGCAAGGATACCACGTAAGACCATGTCAAGACATGGCAATGGTAAGTTCAAAAAGGAAAAGGTTCTCGAGTAATCCAAAGAGTAAGTCAAAGAAACGACAAGGTGAGAACATGAAGAAAGAGTACAGTTATGCATTTAAGGCTTATTTAATCTTGAGATTGTAAGTAATTGAGATTATCAAGTATTAAGTAAGTGATGAGTTTTCAGTTATGCTTGTGACAGTTTATGACATGATTGGCAATATGCCTATATTATGAAAGAGTACTCATGTGTTAAATGAGATGTTGCAAGTATGTAAGCAAGCTATTAAGTAAGGTGCCTTTTGTATTCTAAGCCTTTGGTAAGGTTACTGATGAGTAAGATAGGAAAGTAAGAACTAAACATTATTTAAGCAAATTATGATAGCATAGTAGTAAGCTAAATTGATTACTAATGCTTATTATTTTACATGTGAACTTACTAAGCTTTATAAGCTTACTTCTTTCACTTTCCCATGTTTCAAAGTACTTAAAAGCAAGCTCGGGTTAGAGGTCGTCGGAGATCACTTCACACTATCGACTATCAAGTTACCAAATGGGTATCTTCGTTTACAAACGTTCTAGTTTATGGCATGTATAGGGACTTAGCCATTTTGTGTGTATGTCCTTATGATATGGCTAAAGAATGGTATGTAAATATTTGATAATGATTAGATATTTAAATGGCTAATGAAGAACATGTTTCGGTGTTATGTATGCCTAAATGGTAGTTAATACAAAGAAATCATGAAAAAGTGAAATTAGCATTAAAACAGTATTGAACAGCAGCAGTGACGTGATCTTGAAAAATCACCAAGAATAGTAGAAATGGAATTAGGTGATGAATGAGATATAGAATTAAAGCTTATTGAGTCTATTTTTATATGAAAGAAACAAAGTAAGCAAAAGAAGTTTATATTAAGAGATATTTGAATTTTAGTGAGACAGGGTCAGAGTGATTTCTGAATCTCCTGTTCTAAATTTATAAATTCACTAAAAATTGTTTAAAAATAATTAGGAGTTATATTTTATATTTATAGATTCCATAATTTCAAGGGAAACAAACGGCATGGTTATTTGAATTCTGTACAGGGAGAAAATTGATTAGTAGTGAGGAGAGGTTAGAGTAGTCGAACAGTGTAACAGGGAAAACTTTAACTAATAAACTATATTAATTGGCTAGACCAAAAATTATAGAAAAACATTAGTAAGAAGATATATGAGTCTAGTTTTAGGGAAATTTCACAAATTTAAATTTTGAGTTTTGTGACTCGAGTTATGATTTATTTAGTGACTATGACGCAGGTGGGCAGTTTTATAAGGAATAATGAAATAAATTGTTTTGATTTGTCTAAGTATTGGAAAATTTTTAATGTTCCCGGTTTGGTCCCGAACTTTTCAATTGCATGTTTTAAGGTCTCGAGGGCCCTTTTTAGGGAAATATTGAATGAATGTAAATAAATTAATTTTAAATGCTAATTTTTATGCCCCAAATTAGTAAGCTAAGTCCGATAACGCCTCGTGCTCGACTCCGCGACGTTCTTGGGTAAGGGGTGTTAGAGGGCGGGCCACCTGAAATATGAGAGTTTGGGAAAAAATATAGGCCCGAAAATTGGGTTTGAGTTTAAGAATGAGATCTGTTTAAAAAATGGGCTAGGCTTCGGGCAAGGATTTTTCAACTCGTGCTCGGCTCGACCCGATTTTATAAATCTAAATTTTTTACCCTTGTTCCCAATAGACCCAATCCCGCATATTCACCTTTCAAATCCCTATTTCTCCTTACTAATCCCTAATCCCTAAATTTTTTTCTACTTCTTACTTTTTCACCACTGCTACTACTATTGCTTCTTTGCCTTCTATTACTTTTTTTGCTTCTTGCTACTTGTTTCTTTGCCATTCTCACCATTGATGCTTCTATACCTTCTATTGGTTTTCACTTCTTGCTTCTCGATTCTCGCTTTTTGCTTCTTTGCTAGTCACCACACTGCTTTTCGCTTCTCTGCCTTTTGTAAATTCTGCAACCTCAGTTCCCCCACCCACCCATTCACTCATTCATAAATACGACCCTCCCACCTTACTCAGAGACCTCCAGCGTCGCTGCTTGTTTGTCTCCTGCTTCTCCCCTCCAACATTTTGTCTTCAGTCGCCGCAGTTGCACATTGTGTTTCCATTGGTATCACAACTATATATTGCAACAACATACCCCAAAACATTCATTCATTGTGGTTTTTTTATTACTTTTTATTCATTATGTTAGAATATTTCATTTAAATCACTGGTACTTGTTTGATTAGTTACTAGTTACTAGTTCCTATCGATTATTGAATTAATTCATGTATTGAACAGCTTCATGAGGAATTGACTGACTATATGGTTTGCTAGATTTGAGGTTTTAAATTCATGTTTATTAATTAGTATTTAAAATACAACCTGTTCAAATATTGGTTACTTTTGTATCTATAGATGGTGCATATATTGTCTAGTTCAAATCTTTTGGAGTGTTCTATTAAATTTTAACTTGACTATAATTTACAATATTTCTATCACAGAACTTCATAAATTTGTTTGTTTTCTGAGGAAAAATTAAGTTGTATGCATCAGGATTTTATAATTGTGATGCTACTACCATCATTTAATAATATTATTATTAGAAAGGAAGGAAAAAACTTTGTTTCCAACTTGGCAAGTTCAACATTTGATACCTAAAATCCTATCTTCTGCACAGATTTTATCAATGTATTTTTCCTTAACTATGTGTTAAGTCTTGGTTACTTGAGAGAATAAGCTTACATTTCAACATTTCCTTGATGTATAAGCATGTGAGCTATAACAGCTTGATTTTGGGGCTAGTTGGAACAGTGGTTTCTGGACCATGATTCTGATGTAGAAAAATTAATTTTTATTATATTTTTATGGTCTATAGTTTTGAGGAACTATTCTGTGAAAATCTTGTTCGAAAATTTTGACGTTTGGGCACTCAATTTAGTCAAAAGGACTAAATTATAAAAAGTGACAAAGTTGAGTTTACTTGTTAAAGGTGTCCAATTGCATGAGGTTTTAAATTATAGGTCTTTAGTTGGTAATTAGACCATTAGATAAATTAGTGCATAGTTGGTAATTAGACCATTAGATAAATTAGTACACAAAAATGGACATGAATAATTAGAATTTCAAAGTTATGCATTAAGGGCATTTTGGTCATTTGGTAAATAAAAGAATAAAAAAAGAAAATAAAGTCAAAATTGGTGTCCATCTTCTTCAGCTTTGCCGAATTTTACAAGGATACCATAGCTAGGGTTTCTTCAACTTTCAAGCTTGATTGTCAGTGAATCCTAGCCCCGTTTTGAATGCTCTTTACATTTTTGAAGTCCTCGTAACCCGATTTACCTATTTCTACCATTATTTTGAAGTAGGATTCATGTTTAAAAATTTACCCATGTGTGGCATGCATGTTTTTTAATGTTTGATGGAAGATGTTGTATGTTTAAGGTGTGATAAACAACTTCTACTAAGTGATTTTTAGTGAAAATGCATAAAAAGGTCTTTTCTGTAAAAGTTGTAAAAATAGGTAGTAGAAATCTGATTTGATGAAAAATGTAGGCTGTTATGAGCATGAAAAAATGTAGGCTGTTATGAGCATGATTTAAGTTTGGTTAGGCTTGGATAACAAAGAAAATGGATACATTTCATTTTATGAGCCTAAGGACTAATTTGTAAAAATGTAAAAAGTTAGGGGCAAAAGTATAATTTTGCCATAATGTGATTTTTGGACAGCATTGAGTAATGTGATAATTAAATAAGTTAAATTTTCTATTACAGATAAAGAAAAACGAAGTTTGGAACTCAATCAAGGGAAGAATAAGGTTATTGATGATTAGGTCCATTTCCTACTATTTTGTACCGAGGTTAAGTCTGTGTGTAAATAATGCAATGTTATATTATGTATTTAATGATTAATATTGCATAAATTGTACGACTGTTCCTATGGAAATATTCAACGAAGTTTCGACGATGAGAAAATCCCGGCTGAACCATTAGGAATAGTTTAGGAAACAAGTGATATGTCACTATGAAACCATGTGTTATGTGATCTATGTGAATCCGGGTGCTGGTCATGTCAGTCCTACCATGGCTGGGTAGTCTGGCATGTGTTGCTGATACCTGACAGCTTGTGTGAGCAACCCGTATAGCTACGTCTTGACTGACGGCTTGTGTGAGCAGGCCCGTAATTAGCTTGTGTGTGAGCCCTATGTGTTATAGGATATGAGGTAGCATTGGCTACATATGTGGCACTTACATGTAAGACTTTCCATGCATTCGATAGTATTCCAAGTGTTCAACGGGTCATCCGAAGAGTATATCAAAGTTGACAAAGTACGCAACTATATTATAAGTTGGTACAGGTATGTATGTAAAACTCATGAGTATGGACTTTAGTATGAGATGAACTCTTGGTAAGAATACTAATGAGTAAGTTATGCCTAAGATACATGATGATATTTATGTTAACTTATGTTGAATAATTAAATGATTAATGTATGATTAATGTTGCTTAATATTTACATGCAAACTTACTAAGTTTTAAAGCTTACTCCCTTTTTCTTTCCATTCCTTATAGTGTTGCCAAAGCTAGCTCGAGGATTGAGGAACGTCGGAGTTTGGTTCACACTATCAAATGGTTATTTTGGGTATACTTGGTTTCAATATTTTGAATATGGCATGTATAGGGACTTGGTCAATTTGTTACGTGTTATATTGGTTAGCCAAATGTGTTGGCATTGTAATGGTTAATGATTCATTTTGTACAAGGCCATTGGGAGTGGGCTAATGTTAATCTTATTGGTCATTGGTATGTTTATGTGATGATGCTTATCATGAAGATGAAATTGGCATGAATGAGAAAAGAAAATATGTGATGTTTAGGCATGATAGATGTTAGTATGTGCAAATGATGTATCGATATCTTGTTTGTGGCTGATTTGGTTGTATGTATATGCTTAGATTAGTGATGCTTGTTATTGTGTAGGTTGGTGCAAATAAATAGATGTTAGTATGTGCAAATGATATATCGATATCTTGTTTGTGGCTGATTTGGTTGTATGTATATGCTTGGATTGGTGATGCTTGTTGCTGTGTAGGTTGGTGTAAATAAGGGTGGCAAAATGGCTTGGTAAATAGCCATATTTTGTCCACACAGGCAGAGACACGACCGTGTGTCATAGCCGTGTGGAGGACACGACTTAGGGACATGGGCATGTGTCCAGGGCATGTGTCCAGGGCGTGTGAAGACTGCACCTATTTTATGAAAAATTTCAAAAATTAAAATTCGCCACATGGCCTAGCACATGGGCGTGTGACTTGGCCGTGTGACTTCCTTTGGTGATGATGTCATAAGCAGAGAGTTACACGGGTTTGGGACACGGCCATGTGGTCACCCACACGGACGTGTCCCAAGCCACACGGGCGTGTGACCTTGTTTTGATGAAAAATTCTCTAAGTGTCGTAAAAATTCCTAAAGTTCTCAGTTTAGTCCCGAACCACCTACAATGCCTGTTTTGGGCCTCGTAGGTTCGTTTTAGGGACGATATGGTTGTAAATGAAAAGTTCTAAATTTGGATGGAAATTTATGCTTCGGTTTGTATGCTAGCTTGTGCTTAAGTCCAGTAATGCCTCGTACCCTATTCCGGCGTTGGATACGGATAATGGGTGTTACATGAGCTCATTTTAGCCTAATTGTCAGTTTCAGATAATTGTCTTATCCCTTTTGTTAGAAAGTCGATAAATCTCATATGACATTTGCCTCTTTTTAATAGGTTTTATTTATTTAGATGCTCGTATTGAATTGCATCAATTATGTCTTGTAGTTTCTAATATATACATTTATATATATAAATAATTAATTAAAGCATGTACAGGTCAACTCTTTATGTCATGAAATTAATGCAAATAAACTTTTGTTTCTTTCCTTGTTCTTTATGCCTTGAAGTATTCCACTTGAGATTATGATGATATCTTTTTATAGTAAGATGAGTTATTATTTGGTTGATGGTGTGTATTTTATTTTGTATTCAAAATTAGGATGTTAAATATGTATGCCTAAGAAAATGAATGATCAAAATCCATTATTAGTATTTGTACTTTAGCAAGCTTTCAAATCATGCTGCCATAGCCAACCATATATATATATAGAAATTGATTCTACTCTTTTTTTATTTTTTATATATTAATTGAGTTTTTACGATTTTAGGACTTCAGATTTTATGACAATAGCTAGTTCAAACACTCCAATACATGTGGGTGATGGATTTAATATATATGAAAGTGGTTCTAAATGTCAAAAGTCTACTACTTCAAAGGTGTAAGATAAAATGACAAAGCTTGAATATGAGAACAAAGACAAGTTGAAGGCATAATGTAATCATTGTAAGAGTATCTTTTCTACTAAATTTTCTAGCGGAACCTTCCATTTAAAACATCATCTAAATAGTTGTTTGAAAAAATCAATAAGGACATCACTCAATACACCATAGCCACTCAACCATCCTTAGGAGGTGGTTGATCTATAAAAACCTACAAGTTTGATGTTGATAAGTGTCATTGAGCTATTTCTACTTTTCTTGTGTGTGGCTGGCATTTATTTAGGATGGTTGAAGAACCAAGATTTAGCTACATGATGAGTATTTCTAGTCCTAATTTTAAGAATATAAGTAAACAAAGAACGACTAGAAATTTCCTAATGTATTATATAAAATAGAGAGATCATGTTAAAGAATAGTTGGCTAAAGCACCTAGTTTAATTTTTCTAATTTCTAATAATTGGAACTCTTAGCATACAAATGATGAATACATTTGCATTACTCCTCATTGGGTTGACAAAGCTTAGAAGTTACAAAAAAGAATCATAAGGTTTAGAGCTTTATCTCCTCCGTATGATGGTTTGAACATAGTAAATGAACTTGTTTTTATGTTTATCTCAGTAGGGCATCCGCAAAAATTTTTAGCATCACTTTGGATAATACTTCTTATAACGATGTTATGGTTTCTTATCTAAAAAATCGTTTCCGTGCGAACCGAACTCTTTTGTATGGTGATGTTTTTTTTTCAAGTTAGATGTTGTGCTCATATATTGAATCTTATAGTTAAAGCTGGTTTAGAACTTCTTGATGATGTTGTTGGTAAGATTCGAAATGGAATCAAGTACATAAAAAAGTCGGGAATTCGTAGGAAATTTTTTCATTATGAGACCGACAAAAGCTTTTATTTGAATGTGACTAAAAGTTGCACCAAGATGTGTGTGTGAGATGAAATTATACTTATTTGATGCATGAATATGCTCTTTACTATAAAGTGTTAGATTCTTGGGGTCAATGGGATAAAGATTATCAAATATTTGCACTTTCTAATGAGAAGTGGAGCAATAGTTCTATTTTGTAAAATTTTGAAAGTCTTTTATGATGTGACTTGTGTTTTTTCTGGTTCTAATTATCCAACTGTTAATCTTTATTTTAGAAAGGTTCACAAAGTCTTAATCGATATAGTTAAAAGCCCCTATTCGTTTTTAACTCCAATGGTTATACAAATGAAAGAGAAATTTAATAAATATTGGGCTGAGTATTTTTTGATATTGTCATGTGCTGCAATTTTAGATCCTTGTTACAAGTTAAATTATGTGTATTTTTTTACTACAATCTAGGGAACTCATGCTTCAGACTTTGTGCAAACCATTATCTTAAACTCTTGTTTGATGAGTATGCTAAGAACACCAAATCCACGTATTCTATTTTGGCCGGGAGTTTCAATGTTTCGGATAATGATCCTATTGATTCTAGTTTGCATCAACTCAATGTCAATAGGATTGATTTTGGAGGAGATTATGATGAGAGTAATGATTATAAAAACTACTTAAGTGAATCCAGTAGTAAGAGTAAAAGGTCACAGTTGGACATTTATTTGGATGAACTAGAGTTTGAGTTGAATAGGAAAATAGATGTATTGGATTATTGGAGAAAAAGTTCAATTTGATATAGTTAGCTTTCAATTTTAGCTCGTGATCTTTTGGAAATTCCAACATCAACTGTAGCTTCCGAGACGACTTTTAGAATGAGAAAAAAAGTTATTACATCTTTGAGAAGTTCCCTTTAACCAAAAACGGTTCAAGTCATTTACTTTGATGACTGGATGCGAGATAAGGGATTTTCAATAGGTGATTATTATTATTATTATTTTGTTATAATTTTATAACATTTTATCAATTTGATTATCTAACCATTTATTCTTATTTTATATTAGAAATTGATTGCAACAATGATAATGATGAGGATGATGATTCTTCGATTCCTTTTTAGGAATTTAATTTAGCTTATAATTTATAACTTGTTATAAAATCAAATATGTTATTTTTGAAAAGGTAAAATCAAATATGTTGATTGCTTGCTATATAGATATTTTGAATGGTTGATTACATTTTGCAGGTTGTTTTTGGTGTTACTTTGGGTGTTGTTTCACTATTGTTTTGCTGCTACTTTTAATCTTCTGTTGATGTTGATGGGTGCTAATTTTTGCTTCTTTTTTGGTTCTATTTTGCTTGATATATAGATATTGTAGAACTTTTGGTTGGATATTGTAAAACTTTTAATTTTGTTAGGTTTCAAACATCAATTGCATTAGAATATAATATTGTTGTGGTTGGTTTTAGTTACCAAGTTGTTTCACTAATTATCAATTTTCATGTACCTTGTCCTTTAACTTTAATGTACTTCAATGAAACAACCTTGATGCCATCCAATATTGAAGTCGTTTTTCATTCTTTTCATTCTTGTACTTTGTCGTTTTTCATTCTGTGCAAAATTTATTATTCCCTTGAAATGATAATCATTACATTAGCAATGATTAATTATTTTTTTTAAAGGAGAAATGATTAATTATTATGAACGTTAATGAGGTCTACATCTATCAAATGCCAATAAGTTTTCATCCAATTTTTAATATTTGTTAATGCAATTTGATAATTTTTGGGAATGATTTGTTTTAATAGTTTTAATGTATTTGATATACTATATTTCTTAAATTTATTTTATGTAATAAAATATTTTTTTAAAAAAGGTTGGGCCAGATCGGGCTAGGTTAAGCGTATATAAACTGGGCTGAGCTTGGACAAAAAAATTAGCTTATTTTTTGGGCTGGGCCAAGCCCGGGCCTACCAATCCAGCTTAAGAATTCGGTTGGGCTCGAGCCGACCTGGTCGATGGTCACCTCAGTCGTGAGTGTATATAGTGTTAGAATTTGGCTAAGTATAGGAGTTCTATAAGCTAGCTTTGAAAGCCCTAGTTCTGGTGGATGCAAGATCTGGCGCATAGTCTTAAAGCATTATGATTGGCAAAGTGGTATTTTCCCAAATGCATTTTTGGCGCATAGAGTGGACAGACTCTAAAATGAATATAACTGAATAAGGGTTCTATGTCAGATTATTTTGACTAGTGGGATGAGATTTGTGATTAAGTGAATTAATAATTTTAGGGTATACGTTTGCGCTAGTAGTATAATGCAATGCACCCTGTGACTATGGTTCTGTGCTAGTTAGGTTACAAGGTAAGCTAGTGAAGAACAAACTGAATGTGAACTAGAAGAGTTAATGGCTAAGGAGATAAACAAGAAGCTCTCTTGGAAGTGGCAGATTTTGGATAAGACAACTCAGTATGGATGTGACGTTTACAAAATTCCAATGGAGACTTGGGTTAAGTTAAAAGAGTACTCTGGTTTGGTTAAGGGGACTTACCTTCTTCCCTCTTTCCTCTAAAGTATTAAGATCTAGAGTTGAAGGAAATAAGAAGCATTTCTCTGGTTTAAGCTGGATCTGAAATTTTAGGTTTTATTAGTGATTTTTCTCCATGTCGAGGTGAGCTTTATGGCTTTGGACAGGTAGATATGAATGAATGCCTGATGAAGTAAGGCTTTGTTTATGGGTTATTTAGGGATAAAATGATTGTGAAAGCTACTCGAGTGGGTTTTAATGGTGATCTTCTATTGTACAAGGTAGTGGTTGCTACAATACCTTGCTGAGTGCAAGATCTGGAGTCTAAGATGCCCTTCAAGGTTATCAGATGAGTCCCTAAACTAACTTTTGCATGTATGTTATGTGTTTTAGAAAATCTCTATGAAAAGTGAGTGAAACATGAAATGGAAGGTGGATGAGTATGGTATGACGGTTCTAATATAAAATGAGTTTTGATAGACCTTGTATGTATAAAGAGTATGAGATCTGATTGGTCTAAGTATGTGATATGAATCTTAAAGCTAAAGGATGATTGTTTATGAATGACCAAAATATATGTGTGTATATGTCTTGAAAACATGCTATGGAATGTGTCTATTGTAAATGAGTCTGTATGTGTGATGAGTCTGTGCTTGTCTCTATGGAGTCATCAAAAGGGGTCTGTCAGGACTTTAAACATGATTTTCTGAAAAGTACCTGTTCATGGCCAAGACACCACATCATGCAAGACCATAGCTGGGCTGTGGCATCATATGAAAAGAACTAAAGGAAGGTTATTACCTAACGTGGTTTTTGTGTGACCCAAACAATGAAGGGCAAACCTCGTGTACTGTGAGTCTAGGAGAATCCATATTGCGAACACGCCAAAAAATGAAAGCCTTTGTGGCAAATATTTGTAAAGAAAAACCTTTGTGTTAAGACTCTATAAAGGAAAAACCTTTATGGCAAACCTCTTTAAAGGAAAAGTGTTTATGGCGAACCTCTATAAAGAAAGCCTTTGTGGTGACCTTGGATAAAGGAAGTCTCATGGTAATATCTAGAATGAAAAGCCTCTATAGAAATTCATGAAAGGAAAGCCTTAACTGCACAATCTGAATGAAAAGCCTTTGTGGTGATTCATGAAATGAAATGGCCTCATAGCGTTGTTTAAAAGAAAAGTCTTGGTGGCAATATTGAAAAGAAATGCCTTTATGGCATAATGTGAAAGGAAAACCTTTATGGCTTATCTTAAAAAGATAACCTTTATGGCGTAGGATGAAAGAAAAGCTTCTATGAAGAACTGGAAGAAACTATATATATGGCCAAGTCTTAAGGATCGAAACTTTTAGTGAGCCGCAAAATAAATGGATATGGCACAACTAGTAAGACTTGTGAGAGTAACTAGTATAATTTACATGATTGAGAATAAATGCATTTTGATAAAGTAGAATACTAGATTGTGTTCAAATAAGGATAATAGATTGAAAGTAGATAGAGAAGCTATAATATAGCTTATTGGAGCGTATTTTCAATAAAGTACATTAATCGTGTAATTATGAAAGAGTATTGACTGACTATAGGTAACTATTAAAGGGTGTTGATGAAACGAGAACCAAGGGTTGATGAATGCTGAAATACCAACATTTTGGGCGAATAGATCTTTGACAAGGAATAAATAGAGTAATTAGGTGAATATTCACCAAAGTATGTGGTGAATATAAAAGAATTAGTCATTTAAGCTTGAAGCACTAACGCGAGTAAGGGCTATGTCTGGCAAGGTATGGAATAAAAGATAAATGAGTGTCTATGAACTTCATGATTAGTTTAGGAAAACAATGGTTTAGAATAGGAACGTAAAAAACAATAGTATTATGCCTAATTGGATTTTTGAAATGAGATTGGTTAAGGAAAACATGAGAAAGTGAAGTGATTAACATGAGTATTGCATAAGGAAAGGAACAGATGTAAGGTATGATGTCAGGGTAAGGCATAACACCACGATATGAAGAAGGAAAAACCTAGAATGATATACGCTAGAGTTAAGTTGATGAATAAGTATAAGGAGATGGATAAAGGAAATGTTAAATACAATTCAGGTAATTAATGTTTGCCTCACTAAGGTCACATGAACTCATTTTTTTACCTTATGTTTCAGGTGAGTTGAATTGGGTCTATGCTTAGAGGGAGAATGTTGGGACTACGCCAAAGGAGTGGTGAGATGAGGCTATTATGCATACAGAGCAAGTTAAGCGATGTGATCAAACTTGAAATACATGGTTGTAAATCAACGTCTTATGGTATTTATGTTAGAGTTGGGAGTTAATCATAGGCGTCACTAAATTTTAACTACCATACATCATACTTGTAATCATACACTGTATATATATACTTAGTAATTTAATTCGAAGCTCTCATAACTATGTAAACATTCATGAATAGAAACTTTTTATTTAAGTGAAGAATTAAGCTACATTCGTACTAGGGTGTGACACCCAATATTCGGATTTGGTTTATCGGACCGGGTTTGGAGCGTTACATGTATGACACTTGTTAAATTTCACTAAGCAAGATGACTCATATTTATATGTGAGAGTGTGTTCTGAAAGGGATTCTTCTTCCTCTTCCTCTTCCTCAAGTGGGATTTACTGAAACATTTTTTAAGTTTGAATATATCCTATATCGATGATCTAGAGGCCATGGTTCTTTTATGATCAGTAGTTATTTTGCATCAGGGTAAGTTTTTCATCTCTGCATGTTAAGTACTAAATGATTAAATCTGTATTTGGTAATTGAATAGCAAGAGTTTCTTCGTGGGATTGTCAGCGATTGAAATGATAAATAATTTGTATGTACATGAGTATTAATGGTTAAATTATGTTTATAAGGAGTGATTGCTGCTAGTTTGAGATGGATATCCATATTTAGAGTTTTGAATGAATTTGAAACTATGAAAAGTGTAGTACGTATATGGGTAGTGAATCTGATAATTTCAAGTATGTGATGGTTGGTGTACAGGTATTGAAACATTGAAGTTTGGCTGAGTATGTATATGTCTGAAATGCATGCTATGAGATACGTGTTCTGATTGAGTGTATGTTAGTGAAGTGAAATGTTGAAATTAGATTGTGTCAATGCATGAAGAGTCTGTCAAGAGAGTCTGTGTCTGTTTACTACAGTAATGTCTAATGGAGTTCGTCGGGACTGAAAACACGAACCTTGATATGAACTTTGAAGAAAAAGTCCACGACCATGGCATCCTCTGAAAAAGAACTAATGAACGGTGATTTCCCAATGGGGTTCTCTACATACCTAGGATAATGATGGGCAAACCTCACATAATGTGAGTTTAGGCAAGTCCATATGGTAAACACGATTGCTAAGAATAGCCTTTATGGTTAACTCTTAAAGAATAACGTTTGTGGCGAACTCTGAAAGAATAGCCTTTGTGGTGAACTCTGTAAGAACTACCTTTGTGGCATACTCAATATCTTTGCACATGTGGCATGTTCTGTTAGGCCTATATGGCAATTGTAAGACTCCATACCCGGGGCGATCACTGGACCCATGTAACAGGCGCTACATCAACATCACAACATTTACACATGCATGCAAGACTTTTAAGTAAGGATAATTTTCAATAACTTAATCATTTACAGAGGTTTTCATGACTTAACAAACATTAAATGACATTAGAAACAATTTAAAAACATGCTTAGGGACCATTTAATAAATTTCCAAAGAAATCACGTAGTTACCGATATGCAATCCAAGTATTGATATTTATCATGACAGGTATCGATACCATTAAGAAAATCGACACCATTTTAGCATTTTGTTTTTCCTTAAATTTGAAACCAAACATTTTCTCAATACGCAAGCAAAGGTATCTGTATTTTTACCCCCGAGTATCAATACTCTTGAAAGGGTATCGATACCAAATTGAGCTACTATTTTCCTACACATTAGTTCCAACACTAAGGTATCGATACTTATGCCCTGAATATCGACACATCTGTACAATTTGAAAAAAATACAATAAAACAGGGCAAAATTGATACTCAAACATACTCCACCTCAACTTGCATTAGGAAACACATTATCCAACATCAAATTGACCATACATATAGTCCAAAGCGACATCAATACTTCAATTATTCAAGTCAAAATACAGCCAATAAAATGATAAGTCAAAATAAAGCCATAAAATGATAATAACATCTATCAAATCCTAGAAGTCTTAAATCATAATAAACCATTAAGGACACAATAACAACTAGTCAAAATTCTAAACACATTGCCTTTATTTCCAAAGTTCAAAAGTATAATAATGTCACGTTCTTAAATTACTATAGCCTGAGTTGGACCACTTCCTTGGAACCGAACTTCTCACACCGAAAACGCTAATTATTTGTAATGGTTTAAAAAGGAGTGTGTGAGCTTAATAGGCTCAGTGAATGATCAGAATTACCGTAAATAAACACAATATCATACTTTGTAGAAAAGCATCTAAAGCACAATTACAATAGTACTCAACTATAATGCCAAACTTAATTGATAATTTGGCAACATCTAACTTTGCACTCACATACTTATATACATAGCATATTTCATAACAATTCGTTAATTGATAATTTGGAAACTTAAGACTATGAAACATAAAAGTTGGCTCTATCATCAAACATTAGATACACGAATCCCCAACACACCAATGACTCGAAGAGTCGAACATATCCCATAAGTGTAGCATCAAGTTAACACTCTCCAACACACAAACATATCTCGATGAATGGAGCTTAGCTTACATTCCCTTATATCTCCAAACTATCCCAGGCTTTAATGTCCCAAATAACAACACAGGGGTGAGGACTCACAAAATCCTATGGCATGCCAACTATATCCAACGGTCTCAACAGATCATAAGGCTAAAGTATCCACAATTATACACATATTTACTTACCATTTTTTGCACATTTTCACTGCTCTTTTACATCATGCGCACAACAATGTCACAACCACATAGCATGCTTCCCATGCTCTCAATTTTTGCATTTAAAAGTGATAACATATAACTCAATGCACTATAACCACAATAAGTCACATACACATGCATAATACAATCGCTCTACATAACTTATTAACACAATCACATAACCACAATTTTGCAAAATACATAAAAAGAGTAAGAAGGCTCACACTCAAACTTTAGGGTAGGGGTTTAGGATTTTTCTAAGCTCTAATTTAACAGTAATAATTGTGTCTACAAGCAGCAGTTCTAGAACACTCACCATTCACGCTTTCGCCTATTTGTCAAGTGCTAAAACTAGCTTTCCTTGCTTTTTGTCTTGCTCGAAAAGTTCTCTATCGGTTCCAAATCTTCTCACATATTAACCACATAACATACACAATTAATTAGCAGTCATAACACTCCTTAATCAAATAAAAACACAATTCTAAGGTTAGTTCCATTGGAATTGAAATTTTCGAGTAGCATAGCCGAAACACAAATATCTTAATCCAAATTCATTCCTATCACTTAAAACCTATTCTAAACATCTAGCTACTCATCTAAGAACAATTCTCAACCTTAAAATCACCCAAAACTCCTCAAACTTGTGATTTTAAAAACTTTGACATCCATGGCCATTCTTAACGAAAACTCATCAAAACCTTCAAATCTTTTAAAAAAAGTTTAAAATGAGTTTAAAAACATTCTAATCACATAAAAAAAATTAAAAAGTACGTAGAAATAGTAGTTTCATTTAAAAATATAAAATCTGCCATTAACAACCCCAATTTCAGCTAATTATGAAAAATTATTGTTTCAACTGATTTAAAACTTGATTTAAATGGTTAGACTATAATAAAAACTAATAGAAATGCAAGACCTTACCTTGATTGTGGAGAAAAACAAATGGTTGATGAAATCCAGTTAAACCCACAATATGAATAACAATGGCTTTAATGGTGTTCTTGATGTCCTTTTTTGACTTAAGACAAGATATGGTGCTTGGAAGATTGTAAAAATAAAAGGGATTAAAGTTTTGAAGATCAAATTTGATGAATGGGGTTTTAGGGATTTTAATTGACGGCAAGAAGGGGAAAGAAATGTTTCTATTCTCTATTTTTTTTCATGTCAATAGTAGGGTGAAAGCGGGGAAATGGGCTGATTTTTAAGTTGGTATAATTTTTATAAGCTACTCTTAAATTAAACCCTTTACAAAATTCCTCCTTTTAAAATTGAAAGTCATTTTCATATTATTTTCATAAATCGATTTAAATTTTCAAAAGCCATAGACGAAGATATTTTCAGGTTATATATTCTGAATTCTTGAACCCAATTTTAGGCCATAATTCCAAAACTACCCTCAAAACTTCTAGATCCAATTTCGAGATGTGACATGAATTATCAGGGATGTCTGATAAGATTTGAATTTGAATGTTTATCTTTATTGTAAGGTATGAGTAAATTCTTTTAAGTTCTGTAATAAGTAAAGCCAAGGTGAAGTATTGATGTGTTCTGGGTTATAAGGTACTAAAACTGATAGGTTTTTTCATGAAAAAGAAATTTGTATCTGTATTTTGAGATGAATATCTGTCACAATGAAATATAAATAGGAAAATTAAACGGTATTTCACCTTCTTCTAAAATTATTTTAGATCTGAGTAATGTTATTTTGAATTATGAGTTTCTGTTATAGCATATTATGAAGTTCATCTGGATGTTATATGCAGTGAAATAACAATATGGATCGGGTTGAGGGCATTATAATAGCTTTAACAGACATTCAGTTTTCTCTTACTTTCCCGTACTTAGGCCAACTCCTATAAAACCTATATTTCTCTAATTCTCATGGGGTCTTTGCCCTTGCTTTGTTGGCTTTCATATCTACATTTACCATTTTCAACATTTTGGTGGATACCTTATGATCCGCTTACTTTACTTACGCTTTCTTTAAACTCTTCTTTCACCTGCGTGGTTTCTCATACTTGGCGCATGGGCCGTATGCCTCTCACATGAGGTTATGACGTACTCACTATATTTTTCTCATGGCAGACTCTATAGGATGCCATAGCCAAACATTTGTCTCATACCCTTCTTACCTCTTTCTCTCAATCCAGCGACATATTTGTGTTTATTGTGCCGATGAACCTCATCTTTGTTCCGTGTTTACTATCCTAGTGGACTATCTCTATTCTGTGTTTACCATCTTGACAGACTTACTCTATTCCATATTTACTATCCTGACGAAATTTATCTCTATGGATGCCATGGATTCTTTCATCCATGGTCTTACACCGATTCACCATTCTTGCATATTACCTTATAATTTCATGGAGTCTTTCATCTATAGTCTTACTCATCATACCTAACTGTTATATCTATAGTCTTACTCATTATACCTAACTGTTATATCATTTTCATCTATATTCTTACACCGTATACCTCACACTATTTACCTTATTACCATGACATCTTTCATCCATGGTTTTAAGCTACATACCATATATCTAGATTGTTATAGCCTCTTTCGTCTATGGTATTACGCCATATACCATCATCACACTGTCACCCCAAAAGATTAGTCGATACCGTTGTTGTGATAAATACTTTTCCATTATTTCATTTCCGGAATCCTCCTCTACTTATCTCTTTAACACCACCTAACCTTGATGCTCAAACACTGTAGTGTTCCATTTACAAGGTTCGAAGCTTCGCTCGATACGGTAACTAAAGGTTCTTTCTCCATTCCTATCCCAACTTCATGTATCCCATGCAGGTTTTGTCATAGTAATGCAATGCATGCTCATAACATCATATTATCTTGCTCATACAAACATGACTTACTTAAACAGTATAAACCTTAATAACAGGCTGAAGTCTAGAACTGAACGTAAACTTCATTGTCTCTATAGTTATTCCCTTCCTTCGAACACTAGAGCTATTCCCTTGCATTTGCTTACAACCAAAAAGCTACTGCTAAAATTATGCTACATCTTAAAAAATCAAGATTTCATAGCATGCAGAACCCTTAAAATGGTTCTAATGTCCATAACTTAATCCTAAATGCATAGAAGGGTTTAGAGCCTTATCCATTTTCTAGTTTCCTTACTTTCTAGCTTCATCCATATAAAGTCTACTCCATGCAAAGCTTTCCATAGCTACTTCTTTGAGCTACTAAAAAAGATGAAGAACAAGTGAAATTAAGACGAGGTCGTAAAGAAAATCATCTTTAAAAATAAATCTATTTCTTCCCCCTACCTACAAGTTTCACGTTAGTCTTCTCATTGATTTGTTTTGTGCGACCCCTTGAGTTACCTTAGCTCCATTTCTCCATTTTTGTTTCTCAAGCTTCATTCATTTGATTCTTATCATCACCCAAGCCAAAACCTCCATAGTATTTCAAGAAAAACACTCAAAACACCATAGATTTCTTTATTGTTGAGTTTTTGGGTTTCTCGGGTTTTTGATCAAATGCTCGATTTTTCATCATCAGAGGTAGTCGTTCATTTTCTATTAGTTTTTTCTATTATTTTATTATTTAAATTGATTTTTTAACCATTAAATCGTATGTTTTAAATAAAACCTGAAAATTCGGTTGTTAATTGGTTAATTTCGAGATTTTGGGTAAAACGTGATTTCAAAGTGTTTTTCAATTAGTTTTGATGAGATTAAAAGGTTTCTAAACTTACTTTGAAGTTTCGTTAAAGATTTATTGAATTTTAATGAATTTCATGAAAATTTCCATAAACATGTAGAAAATTTTGAAACTATGAATTAGTCATAGGTGTTTATTTATCTGTTTACGTTTTGGGAAAATAAAGGCAATGTGGTAGAACTATTGCACAAATGTTTCCATGACGTTTTGGTTATTTACATAACTTAATAATTCATAGGATTTATGGATATTGTTCTGATTATAGTGCTTGGTTACTCGGACATGTTTTTGACTATTGAAATGTTATTATGGTCATTCTAATTTTTATTTGACGAGGTATTAGTTACATGTTGAATGGTTTATGATTCAGATGGATTATTTGCCTTATTATGCTGTATTTTTTGTGTGTCTGGAGCAGAGATATAATTATTCAGGTTTTAAGAATGATACATCTATGATATGTCGTTGTGAAGGAAGTAAGTATTGTTATTTGGAATCAATGGCTTATCAAGAGTATCGATACTTGAGGTAAAATAATCGATACTTCGAGAAATGTACCGATATTTTCTGGGATCTGATTTTTAGATGAGAAATAGAATGTTGTTTTGGTACCATTTTTTCAATTGGTATCGATAACATTTAAAGGAAATATTGATACCTATGTTTCAGTATCAATACTTGCGTTATTGTTTTGGGAAATTTTGCTATGTGGTCCCTATGCATGTCTAATTATATTTATAAGACCATTTGATGTGTGTTAGCATGTATTAATGATAATTATGAGTCTATTTGACTTAAAAGTCGTGTAAAAGTTAAAAATGGAGGAAGTTTCTTTAAGAATGATTTCATTTGTACTACGTATGTTGTTTGACGGTGGTGTGACATCCTAATATTCGAGTCGACGACTGGGCCTAGTATAGGCTGTTACAGTTTTCCAACTATTTATAGATGTTTCCACTCTAATTCTCATCAGATAAGAGTCATCCGTGGCTAATGATGATGTTTCCCTCTAAGGAACTTGCCGATTCTATTTAACTAAACTAGAATTGGATCTCAACCATGTCTAATTCAGTTTCTAGCTTTCTAGTTTCTTCCAATATAGGCTGTCAGCTTGCGGCCTATTTCAATTTGGTCTCGTATTCATTCTAAATTTTGAGTTTATTGAAAATCGAGTGTTACAATTGAATTGAATCACAACTGAATCATAATATTACTTTTCAACCTAAAACAATGGGGGACTTCAAATATGAAGCAAAATGACTATTAGAAGAGGATAACACTAATATCACTATTGAGTTGTAACATTCTGCCGGCAAAGTCTTGACTATTTTAGTGTCGTTTATAAAAGTAAAGCTTAAGGGTAAGTTTCAAGTGCTCAACGTTAGACTCGATTAAGAGTAAGGACTTTCCAAATGCACTAGTGATGCCCTGGTGTGGTGGACTTTGAATGAAAAAAAAAGGAAACTATGTGAACTCTGGTATGTACAATGTATAGGATATTTTGAAAGAACAAAGCTTATGGCTAACTCTGAAGAAAGGTAAGTATAATGAATTAATGAGTGTTGATAAATATATATATATAAATATGGTGTATAGTATAAAAAAGTACTATTGGCGAATTAGTGTTTGCCCAAAAGACCTTTTCGACATATAGAACGGGTGGAATCCAATATGATAATAAATTGACAAAGACTCCCCAATAGATTATGATAATAAGTGAAATAGAAGTGGTAATTATGAAAGGAATGATTATAAGGTACGAGTCCACACTAGTGATATAGTACATCCAGTGAGCAATATGGTCCTATGACAATTAAATTGTGAGGAAAGTTGGTTACTACAAGGGTTAAAGGCTAAATGTATAATCGAGTAAGTTCTTAGAGGTGGAAGATTATGGTAAGGCCACTCAATCTTGATGTGACATTTACCAAGTTCCTATAGAGACTTAGGTTAAGTTAAAAGGGCACTCTGGTTGGGTTAAGAAAAGGTTATCTTCTTTCCCTTTTTCCTCTGAAAAATAAAAAGATTTAGGGCTAAAGAGAGACAAAAACATTCCTCTGAGTCGAGTTAGGAATCCAGGATATCTTTAGTGATTTTCTTCACTACAAGATACATTTCGTGACTTTGTTTGTCAAGGAAACATAATCTATAAGTATGATTAAAGAAACATGGCTTTGAGAGATGTCTGGGTTTAAAATGAGGATAATGATTTCCTAGATGGATTCTAACGAAGTGTTTCTATTCTAAAAGGTAAAGGAGGTTGTAGCATCCTACTGAATGATGGATCTGAAGGCTAAAATGCTCTTTAAGGTTATCAAGTGAGTCCATAGGTTGACTATTTCATTTAGTGTTTATTTTCTAGGAACTCTTACCAAGTGACTGAATAGAAAAAAATGAAATTAGTAAACTAAGATGTAACAACTTTGGTATGAAATGAAAGGTTTAAGATCATGCATGTATGAAATGTATCAAGTTGGATGGACTAAGGGTGGGACAAGAACTTGAATGGTTATGTTGTGCATATGAGTCTAGAAGCATGAATGTCTGTCATGAGCAAGTCATTGTATGATGAGTCAATGCATGATGAGTTTGTGTCTGTCTCTAGATTAGTCAAAAAGGTTTATCGGGATTAAAAGCACGAATATCTAAAAGAACACATGACCCCAAAAATCATATTGTGTAAGACCATAACTTGTAACACCCCTTACCCGTGTTCGACGCCGGAACAGGGTACGGGACATTACCGGACTTAATCACTAATCATCGTATAAAAACCGGTTCATAATTTCACTCTAATTTAAAACTTTTTCAAACACATTCAAGCTGTCCCTTAAAAAGAGCTTACAAGGCCCATATCATGCTTTAATTCAACCACACACGTAGGCAAGCATGCACATTCATAACTTGCATCATTTAATTAATAACATAATCAAGACTATCTATATTAAGTGACTTTATACAATAGAGACCTTCAAATAACATAGGTCAGCATTTTAAGCCAATTCCTAGCAACTTAATAACAATTAAACGAGTCTCCATACATTCCAAAGACTTAAAATACTTTAAAACCTTTATATATCGATCAATAGTTTGATAGTGTGATTTAACCTCCGGCGACCTCCAACTCGAGCTAACATTTGCGACACTATAGGAAAAAGGAAATGAAGGGAGTAAGCATTATAACTTAGTAAGTAAGTATGTAAATATTAATAAACAATACATTATCATACTTTAAACAAAGTCATAATATGTTCTCGGAATATTACCATCACAAACACACATACTTTCACTATTACAATCATAAACAGGTTCAAAATAAGCTGTCTAACAGGGTAACATATATTCTTACCATAAAATTTTCAGAATTTTTGGTCTAGCCAATTAGTACAGTTTATTCATTGAAGTTACCCCTGTTTCAATGCTCAACTATTCTAACCACTCTTCACTACGAATCAATTTTCTCCTCGTTTAGAATTAAAAGGATGTTCTCGTTTATTTAATTTGAAACTAGACTCATTAAGGATTTCAAGCATATAAATTATATCCCATAATTATTTTTGTATAATTTTTAATGATTTTTCCAAGTTAGAATAGGGGATCACGTAGTCATTCTAAACCAGTCTCTCAAAAACTTAAATATCTCATAATATAGAATTCCTTTGCTTGCTCGGTTTTTGTTATATGAAAATAGACTCATTAAGCTCTAATTTGATATCTCATTCAGTTTCTGGTTCAATTTCTACTATTTTTGGTAAAGTTTTAGATTCATGTCACTGCAACTATCCAGAATAGTTTTATTGTCAATTTTGATCTTTTACACTTCAATTGTATTCATCACTTTCCCATAAAAATCTTTCCAATTTGCAATCACATCGAGCATATTGCTCATAATTTACACACGTATATACTTACACTTATCATCACAAAGTATACACAATTTCATTTAATCAATTTCCCAGTTGAACGCTTCGGAATAATAACAGATACACGATGGTATCGCACACAGCCCACCTTTAAAATCGAAGCTTTCTTGTACACATAGTGGCCTTCACTTAGCACCACTCATGCGACCTAGCTCGATTGTACACATAATTTTGGCTCTCTTGTACACATGGTGAACACTTAGTACCACCCATGTGGCCTAGCCAGTTTATCTCGTAGCTCTCTTGTCTACATGGTGTCCTTCACCTGGAACCACGCATGCGACCTAGCTACATATATCCCATAGCTCTCTTGTCTACATGGTGTACACATAGTATCACCCATGCGACCTAGCTACATCATAATGTCTCGTAGCTCTCTTGTACACATGATGTGCACTCAGCACCATACATGTGACCTAGCTATATACCATCTGTATCATCCAATCTTTCTGAAGGTTCAATCAGGATTTCTCTCTCTTTCAAATACTTGAATCCATACTTCCAATAGTCAATTATGATTCAAAAATCAGCTACAATACATAAAATATGCTGAAATACAAAAACATAATAAAGATAATGTATTATTTACATACAAACTTACATACTTTCTCATTTCCATGTCGAATTAATATTGAACATTTAAATCATCATAATTATACTTACTTTCAACACCTCGGCAATCATAGTAAATATATCAATTTTACATTGAAACATGCATAAATTAATGCTTATTATACATATGAACTTACCTCGATACTAAAACGGCCATTTTACCAACTTTCCCTATTTTCGATTTTTCTCCCATTCTAGATTCAAATCTTATTTTTCGGGAACTAAAACATCATATTTTACTTATTTAATTAATGTACTATTCAAAACAGTCCTTAACTCAAAATTTGGCAAAATTACAATTTTGCCCTTAAACTTTTGCATATTTACACTTTTGCCCCTAGGCTTGGGAACTAAACTTCATTCCTTATTATTATGTTTTATGACATGCTGATCATTTTTCCCTTCTATGGCAACATCAAATTCTCACTGTAACACATAGTTATGAACAATAACAACTTTTACCGATTAAGCCGTTTTACTCATTTTTGCTTAAAACTGCTTAGCAAAAGTTGTTTAACATAATTTAAGCCTTCATACTCTACCATAAGACATCAAAATAAACACATTTCACCTATGGGTATTTTTCCAAATATGAACCCTAGCTTAAAATATTGCTAGAATAAGCTTAATCAAGTTATCAGGATTCCAAAATCATAAAGAACTTGAAAAACGGGGCTAGAACGGACTTACTATTGAGCTTGGAAAGCTTGAAAACCCTATCCATGGCTTCCCCCATGCTAATTTCGGCCTCCATGAAAAAGATGAGTCAATTTTGGCTTTATTTTCCCTTTTTATTTCTTTTAATTACCAAATGACTAAAATGCCCTTAAGGCCTTTCTTTAAAATTTTGTCCTATTCATGCCCATTTTTGTCCAAACGAAATATAATGGTCTAATTACCATTTAAGGACCTTCTCTTTAAACCTCTATTTCAATCAAGTACTTATGAATTAGAACACATATTTTGCAACTTTTGCAATTTAGTCCTAAAAGTCCAATTAAGCACTTCATCAGTAAAATTACTTAACGATATTTTTACACAATATTTTAATCAATAAATAAACCTTAAAACTAATCAGAATAAATTTTTCGACTTCAAATTCGTGGTTCTAAAACCATCATTCTGTTTAGGCCCTAAATCGGGCTGTTACAGCAACTTCTGCAAATAAGCCCTAATAGGCAAATTAAACATGCAATCTATAAAATTTCTTATCAATACTCTAACACATGCATCTAATCACTTGGTAAATCATAAAAATTAATCGAAATAAATTTTTCTATCTCAGATTTATGGTTTCGCAACCACTATTCCATGTAGGCCTTATTTCAAGATGTTACATAACTGGTGGGTTATAGAATTATATGGGAAATTTTAAGGAAGGTTATTACCTAATGTGGTTCTCTATGTGTTCTAGAGTGATGAAGGGAAAACCTAACTAAGTGTGAATTTAGGCAAATCCCTATCATTTAAAACACCTAAAAAAGGACAGCCTTTATGGCAAAATTTTGGACAAGAAAGCCTTTATGGCAAGTATTGGATGTAAATGACAACCTTTGTGGTAAAACTCTGGACATGAAAGCCTTTGTGGCGAGTAATGGATGTAAAGGACAACCTTTATGGGAAAACTCTGGAGAGGAAAGCCTTTGTGGTGAATACTAGATGTAAAGAACAGCTTTTGTGGTAAATCTCTGAACAAGAAAGTCTTTGTGGCGAGTATTGAATGTAAAAGATGCTTTTGTGGCGAAACTTTGGAAAGGTAAGCCTTTGTGGCAAATATTTACAAGGAAATGCCTTTATGGCGATCTTTATCAAAAGAAGGCCTCTATTGAAATCTTCGTAAAGGAATGCCTTCAAGGAAAATTTTGAATGAATGACCTGTAAAGAATTATGAAAAAATGACATGAATGGTCCTCTGAAGGAAAAGTAAAGATAGGACTTTGAAGGTATGGCAAGTGTAAGAGATAATGTATGGACAAGTAGAAGGACCTAAGTATCTAATGAATTCTTAAAGAAAGGCTCCATATGTACTGAAAAGGAGAACCTCGCATAACAAATAGAAAAGAATAGTGAAGCTAGAGCGCGCCAGAATAGGTGGCGAATCTAGGAGATATGTTATAGGTATATATAGATAGCACTTGAAGTAAGGAAGATCTGGGCAAACTCTGTGTTAAGTAATAGGTGTAGTCTACCTTGCCCTAAGATAGTGGAAAAATCAGTAAGTATGAAATGTGATTTTAAGCCTGTTAACAGGGTAAAAAAATGGTAAAGGACTATGTAAAGATAAGATTTAACAAGAGACATAGGAAGTGAAGAGATTTTAAGTATAGTATGCTTAAAGAAAAGAAATGGTCATTTGAGTTTGGACCTCGAATTTGGAGCATAAAAGAGTGAATGTTTAATGAATATGAAAAGAAGATAAGTCCTTAAAGACACTGTGAGAAAGCCAAAGGTCTAAAATAAAAAGGTGTAATTACAATTTAATAAAGGAAATTTTAGTGAAGTAGCCCCAAAAAGAATAAGGCAAAGTCTAACGGCACACGTAGGACGTGTGAAGCATCTATTACTCTTGAATGTGATGAATCAGGTATTTAAGGTTTAACTCACTAAGTTCTTATGAACTTACAAAGTTTATTTCATGTTTCAAGTTGCAAAGAGGTATGCACCAAGAGGGACGATGCCAGGGTTACGCTAAAAGGAAGTGGCGCGATGGCTGTTATGCATATAGATGAAGTTAAGTGAAGTTAAGTTTTTTAAGCTGCATTCCAATGTGTTTACAGTAGATTGAGAGATAAAATAAAGAAATAAATGAAAATTTAATATCATGAACAGTAAATGTAACAATACAATATACACCCATAAGAGGCTCTGCCACATTCGTAGATAGAACTTTTATATAGGGAGAAATTTTAAGTTACATATGTTGTAGGACATAACACCTAATACTGGGATCCGATTCATCAGGTCAGGTAGAGGACGTTACATGAGCCATAGAGGAAGACAAATGGGGGTAGCATAAAAGCAATGTTTATTGAGAAACTTAATACTATAGTGATAATGTTAAAAGAGTAGAACAATTTGTTTTTTGGAAACCTAATGAAAGAGATATTAGAGCTAATAAAAAATATTTTTAAAAGAAAGAACAAATTACCTTTTTCATTTAAGAAACCAAAAAAGCTATTACTAGACTTAATAAACTGATTGAAATTTAAGAGATGTATTGGTACCAACAGTTAAAAATCAAATGGTTGCATCAAAGAGACAAAAAAATACCACATTATTTCACACTACCACCACCAACCATAAAGGAAACAATAAAATCAACCATATTAGAAGCTATGTGGAGGACTAGATTAAAAATGAAGAAAATATATGAGGATTAATCACATTTCATTTGTAAAATCTTTTTTCAATTAAATAAGTTATTATTGATGAAAGAATCAATGAATGCATTAATAGTTATAGTTGATAACATGAATGATAAGCCAGATATGAAAATTAATGATGAGTAATGAAACAAGTTGTTTTTAGTTTAGGAGCAATGAAGGTGATACGAGATCATGTAGGACTTTAGGTGTTTAGCTTACTTTAAAACTTTTATTTTTTTTAAATGAGATTATATATAATTATTGGAGATATATCGTAGATAAAACACCTTAAATATGATCATCACCTCAAGTCTTACTTGATCCTATATCAGAAGGAACTCAAACCTAGCAAGTTATTAAACCTTTTCTTCCATACTTTTTGGAAGGATATCAAACATGATGTCATATACTTGGTCAAGGATTTCTTTCAAAATGGAAAACTTTCTAAAGGAATTAATGCCACCGACATAATTCTTTATCCCAAAGAAATAGTGTATGGAATCTATCAATCGCTTTAGGCCAATTGGGTGTTTCAACTTTTCTTATAAGATTATTGTTGGAATTATGACTATTCAATGCGATCATTTTCTAGAAACAACATTTACCAAAGCTCGAACAACTTTTATCTTGTATTGAAAAATCTAAGATAAAATGACTATTGCTTACGAGGCTTTTGGCAATATTAACATAATAATTGAAGGCAAGAAAGGAGTGGTGGCCGTTAAAATTGATTTCGAGAAAGCCTACGATAAATGTAACTAGTTTTTTTTGGACAAAATCTTTTAAAAATGGGGTTTAGTAATAGGTGACTGGACAAGATTATGGAATACATCACCATAATGGGCTTTTCGATCACTTTAAAGAAAAAGACATGAACAGGTCTTCAAATCAATAAAAGGAATATGCCAAGGGGAACTTTTCTTCTTTTTTCTTTGTTATTACAACTAACACACTTTCAAAGGTTTTTGAGAAAGTTGAATAGGAAGGTTTTCTTAATTCTCTCAAAATTAACTCTCATTGCTAGACAATTTCCACTTACGATTTGTTTATAAATGCATTATTTTTGCATAATCAAATGATAAAATAGTGGTAAAAATTTGGAAATTCTCTAAATAGTCCAAAATATTATAATATAATTTGTCAATTTTACTAAGTTAATTATTATTTTCTCTTCCAACACTTGCAAAAAAGATAAAATAATTATTAAAGGAAAGTTTGGAATCTCTATTGATATTGTTGAGACATGTTACATGGAGTTTTCCCTATTGTTTGGGGAAAGAGGAGGAAAGTAACTTTCCATTTCATAATTGATAAAATTAGTGTGAAGATGTAGGGTTGGAAAAGCAAAATGCTTTTTATGGTTGGAATGAAGGTTTTGGTTAAACTAGTGGCAAATGTTATTCTTGTATATGTCATGAATTGCTTCAAAATATCAACCACATCCCAAGACAAATTAAATGCAATTATTAGCATGTTCTAGTGGGGAAATGGTGGTGACGCAAATAACAAACTAACTGTTGGAATATTCTCAAAATATATATAGTGTTTCAATCGTTACAAGTGAAAAGTTGTAACCAAAAGTTATAAATTTTGGTGATTAGATGTCACTTTTCATGGTGATGAGTTATGTCTCTTGAATACCAAAAGTTATGTCACTTGATTGAATAGATATGCTTATTTAAGAGATACGTCAATCCAAAAAAAAGGTACCTATAGGATAGTTATATATCTATGAAGAGACATGAGAATTCCTATAAATAAGAGTGAAGTTCCATTTGCATAAGACACACAAAAAAAAAAACCAAAAACTTTGGAAAAAATTTCTCTATTCTCTTCTATCTTTTAATATTCATATATTATTCTATAAAGAATATTTCTTTATAGAATTTGAAACTCTTACAATGTTTTGCTTAATGCTTAGTGGACTATTTTCGTCAATGCAAAACATAGACAATCATTAGACTTTATTGTATCATCAAAGTTCATTTGCTAGTAACTCTTTTGTACACCAAAATATAGGCGGCGACGAATAAAACCCGAAAGAAAGTGGTATGGTTACATGCCTTCAAACCTTTAGTTAATTTCTCATAAGTTTATTAATCTCTACATACCAACACTAACAAACTTGAAGAAGTACAGAAAAATATGGTTTAAAGACTTCAATAAGTTCAATATTGCCTTGTAAAATAGGCATGACATTGCCTAATGAATCCTAATTCTCTGCATGTCAGGATCCTTAAAGGAAGAGTTTTTCACTTGACTATAATTGTCAATGCTCCTACACTTAGGTAGCATTTGGCGCTTTCCATGTTATGATTCCAATAGGATGTGATTATTGGGAAAGTTACTTTACAATGTTTGGTATACATTGGAAGGTATTGATTGAAATTACAGAGAAGTTACATTATCACGTTTGGTTTACTAAGTACTTTCCTAGAAATGTAATGATAACTATGAATTTACCCTTATCAAATAAAATATAATACTCATGTATTTAAATTCTACAATAAATTTTATTCTTAAAAAGATATTTGGATTAAATATTTAATAATAAATTTTAATTGATTTTTTAATGTTTTTAATTTATACTTTAATTGAAAGTAAAATTATTTCAAATTTGTCCTACATATATTTTTTAAAATATAATAATGTACACACAAAATCATGTATATATAAATTCTTTTTGGAATAAATTGAAAAAAATTATTTATAAATAATACTTGTAAAGAATCTGTTTAAGTAATAGAGAAAACGTAGTAGGACAACAGAAGAAGACAATTGCTTCTTCTTCTTTTACGTTTATTAATGGACTAATATCCTAAACCAATATAAAATAGAGTTAATTTTGTCTTAATGTTTTTTTTAATTTTCTAATCTACATGGGAAAGTAATTTTCCTATCATGTGAATCACATTGCCATGTTCATGAGAAAGTAACTCCCAAGGGAAAGTTAGATTGCAATAAAAGTAAATAAAATTTGACGTGCCAAACATTGGAATCAATTTTCAATTGATTAAATTCCTAGGAAAGTGACTACTTTTCATCATACCGAACGCTACCTTAGAGCTTTATCCTCGGCTTGGAATAGCTTACGGAAATGCATTCAATGCGTTAAGAAAGGGATATGATGGGACGTGGGCAATATGAAAAGAAAACATTTTTATTAGTGGGGATAAATGGATTCTTAAGACACTAAAATTTAGAGTTAACCGAATATCAGAATGTTACTATGAGGCTCTCGTGGTGCATGAGCTTATTGACTAGATCCACAGATGTTGGAAAACAGACTTGATGATTCAAATGCTTGGTCTATAGAGTGCTGAAAAGATTAAAATCATTCCTATTGTCAATGGCTCAGAAGAAGATATTTTTCCAATAAGGCCTTGAGAGTGTTAGCAAAGGTTGCAACATTGAGATCTTAAGTTCCCAAGTTCAAGTCTTGCCATGCATAAATGTCAAGTGTGGGTTCTCCTTTAGGTTATTCCAATTTAATTATACTATGTATTGACCTTGTTCAAATATATTTTAATTTTCAGTTCATTGTGATTTGTATTGAGTTGATTCTAATTGATTATACATGTATTATTTGTGATGCACTTGTACTTGTGGTTTTACATTGTAAATTCCTTCAAGAAAAAAAAAAGAGGATCATTTGGTTTGGCACTTCACAAAGGATAAAGACTCCCAGTTTGGCAACCCAAGTCCTTCTAGAATTACTCGGAACAATAAAAGGGTGTGGAGAACTATAAGGAAGCTTAATTGTTCGCCAAGAGGCAAGATGGTCACATGGAGAAGTTGTAAAAATTTCATCGATTCGAAAGAAAACCTTTTGGGATGCCACTGATCATACCATGACAAATGCCATAGATGTGAAACCATGGTTGAATTTGGAAAACACATTCTCTTCCTCAATCTGTTAGCTAAAGTGGCGTGGGGATGTTTAAAGTTTGGATGCAATCTATTCCTCATTGATTTTGGCTCTTGTTTTGATTGTAGATCCATAGCAACTAAGTCGATAATTTTGGCTTGATTACAATACTATGTTAGGAAAACTAGAAATCTCGGGATGATGAGATTTATTAGAACAGTAAAAGTAGTCCATTTCAAGTGTGGAATAAAGTGTTAGAAAGGTTCAAAGATTTCAACTATTCATGCCCTCCCCCTTAACTAACTCATAATAGAATCAGGACCATTGAATCCTAGTCTCATTTACCCTAATTTTAATTAACACAACTTTTAATAGCCATTCTAAAAAGTAGCAATTATTATTGTGGTTTGGAACCATGAGAGGAAAATTGTCAATAGTATTAACATAAATTTCGATGCTTTTAATCTGTTAGCTATAAAGGTATAAGTAATTCATTTAAGGTGTTCACTTGTCAAAAGGAATGACTAGTCCAGGATCATCATTGAAAGGCAAGAAAGGAAGCTTGTGGGAGATTTAGGGATGAACCTATCTTTTTCTTAATTGTTATGTTGTTGCCTGATTGGGTGGCAAAAAACCATGAAATTGGTAACTCGTCCAATTGACTGGGTTGAGTTCCTCTTTTAGTTCTTATTAATATGTTGTTGCTACTTCTTTGGTATGGAATGAAAATTGTATTTCTTAAGAGCAAAGCCATAAATAATGACATGGGGTTGAAATTACATGCCTTCAAAGATGTATTGTTATTTAATGTGTTAAATAAATTCGAGACCAAGTAAAAGCTCAAAACAAGTAAAAGTATCATGAAAGTTTGAGTTGGATTGCATTTTATTCTATTAATTCAAGAAAGTGGTTAAATTAATCCTTTAAGTTAGATCTAGTAACAAATTAGTCATTTTTGTTTAAAATTTCATTCATTTATGTAGTTAAAAATTAAATTGTAAAATGTAATAACCAAATAGCGACCATGTTATATATATGTACCTTATATTAATGTACAAAAATAAATTTTTAATTAATATAAAAACTTTTATAATACTTTAAACATAAAATGTGATATCAACATAATGAAATACCTCAAAATTAGTATTTTATTTTTCTAAACGCAACATGTAACTTTTGGTCAATTATTGGTTTAAACTACAACAAAAATACAAAACGAAACTCACATGTAACATCAAAGATTAAACAACGCAAAATAAAGACATGTAAGACTAAAACATCAATTATGGGTTTAATCAAAAGAAAGTTTTTTATTTTTTTATTTTTTTGCCTTATAATTATAAAAAATTCTAATAATCCATTTTCTCTCTGTAAAGACTGTTTTTGTCAATGGAAGAAAGGTCAAGAATGGAATTTACATGAAAAGAAAAAAAAATACATCCCCTCAAAAGCATACAAAAGACCTGGGCATGCTTTTGAGACACAGAATATAGAATAGTAGGAGGAAATCATGTTGACTCACAGTGTATCTGCTTCGACCTCACCACATACCTGAGAAAAAAAAAAAAAAACAACCCAATAAACGATTATAATAATAATACAACTTTCTTTGTTCCACTATCTTAACTCTCTTTCTCTGGTTTTCATCATTTGCTTTCTTCTTCTTTTCTCTGTGGTAAGCTTTATAAAAATCTTGATAACCCTTTTCTAAATTTCGGTTTTTTTTTTCGAGGGTTTTTTTTTGTTGTTGTTTGAGGGGTTTTTGTTTGGTTTCCTAGAAAACTGTAGGAAAAGGAGAGAAAGTTGGGAATCTTGCGACATCCTAAATTGTTCTAATACAGTTTTTAACAGGGACTAAACGTACCCATGTGAACTCTTTTTGTCTGTTAATCTCCGTTAATGGGTTGTTTTCATCTTGCTTTTTTTTCCCACTTTTTTTTTTGGTTGATTAAGGGTTTGGAAAACAAAGAGAGAGTAAGCTTTTTCTTAGCAACTCTGTTTTCTTGGGATTTGAAATGTGAAAGAATTTTTTTTTTTGATTCTATGAACTTTGGGTTTTCTTCTGCTTCAGCTAAACTTATTATGTTTTTCAATAATTGCTTCCATGGGATTGGATTATCAAAAGTATAGGAATTTTTTCATTTCTTTTTTTAGCAAAGAAAATAATTATCAGCCTTTTTCTTGGGCAACTCGAATCATCATCTTTACTCAGTTAACTTATTATGAAGAAGTTCATTGTGTTTAAATTTTCTTTTTGATTTTCTCCTTCACTTTCACTGCAACCGAACATAGCTCTGATTCGTTCTCTTCTTAAATATCTCTTAACTTTCCTTTTTTATTTTATTTTTGTAATGTAATGCTAAAATTGAAATAATACACTGATGAAGCCGATGGTCTGAATCTTTATTACGCTTGTTATTTGTTAGCACATTATTTTTGTCTACTGATAAGCTGCTATTGTATGCTTCAAGTTTCCAATTTATTTGTTCCTTTGAAGTGTTGATGATTCTTATGTTTAACTTGTTTACCAATTATGTATAGGCATTTACATTATTCATAGTGATGGAGTCTTGGAGCTATGGGTCTGAAGGGAAAGGCCTTCTGTTTACCGATGAAATGGATTTGGATGCTTTTTCTAGAAGTAGGAAAGCAATGCTAAGTTGGGACCTCAAGCCTTCCACTGATCTTGAAGGTGTTGAGAGCATGGAATTCATGGATTTTGGTATTGCTGCTGATATGAACAAAAAACCCTTTTATGGTAACACCAGTATGGGGATTTTTGGAGCTGAGTTTGGTAATGATTCTACTAAAAGTCTAGTTTCTCCTACTTGTATGATTTCCTCTACTTCATATTTTGGTGAAGAAGAATCTGGTTCCAAGCATTGCAGTTCTTTGATGGACTCTAACAGTCAGGAATCTTCACTCATTGATTTGAAGCTTGGGAGATTGACTGACTATAAAGATGCACACCATGGCAAATTCTTGAAGGAAACCTCTGTTGTTTCCCCTGTTCGACCGGCTTTTGTGCCGAAGAAAGCTCGAACCACAAGCTCACATTCTCAAATTCCTTGCTGTCAAGTTTATGGTTGCAACAAGGACCTTAGCTCTTCAAAAGATTACCACAAGAGGCACAAAGTTTGTGAGGCTCACTCTAAGACTGCCAAAGTAATTGTCAATGGAATTGAACAGCGGTTTTGTCAGCAGTGCAGCAGGTTGGTTTTCTTTTTTATCACTTTTTGCCTTTAAATGTTTATCTGTCTATGTCGAATTTAGTGGTTATTATATTTGGAATGATCTGATGAGCTAGCCTGCTTGTTCTTAGGATTCTTGAGGAAGTTATTGGTGATAATTGATAAGATATAAAGGATGTATTTTAACAAATGAAAGGGGCTTGTTCATGTTTACAAGGAGTTTCAAAGGAGGCAATGAAACCAATTTAGAGAAGTTCATGTAAATGCAAATGAAGAAGTACGGGGTTATCCTTGTAGGTTTCTTGCAGAACAACTTTTTCTTTTTGGAGGAAGGTCCCCAAATCCTTCCTTCCTTCTCTGTCCTTCCCTAGCAATAACTTGGCAACCCATATTGGGGACATAACTGTTCCATCTGGAAAAAACTGTGCCTCATGTTAGGAAATGATTGTATACAATTTAAACCCTTAATTCATGGGAATTTGTGCTTAAATTTTAATCTTAGTTTAGTTTATTCTATTCAAGCTCATTAATCCTAATTATTTTAGTTCATTGTTCTGCACTTTCATGGCCCTTATTTTGACACATTTTTGTTGGTATTAATTGTAATTCTTATTGCTTCATCAGGTTTCATTTACTAGCGGAATTTGATGAGGGTAAGCGCAGTTGTCGTAAACGCCTAGCAGGGCATAATGAGCGCAGAAGGAAGATTCATTTCAATACCTTTTCCGGAAAATCACATAAGTTGCTTCATTCATATCAAGGTATGAACAATCTCTTACCTTTAAATCTTCTGAATACATTTGAAACTAAGATATAAAGTTAAACCTGTCCCAAGGCAGAATTGGTCATGTAATTTAAGCCACTAAGAATGTTTAGTTGCAGTTTCCCTGACTTCTACTTTCACTTGCATTGGTACAGGTAGTAACTAATATGTGCGTACATATAAGAGGGAAATAATTTTCTAAAGAAATGCATTCTAATGTTATTTTCTACCACGTACTTATTCTGAAACTTTGAGAAGTAGAAAAGCTAATGCGATACCTGATCAGCAATCTTCGAACTGAAAAATGTTCATTGTCGTCAGAAACACAACTGAAATCATCCATGTGGAAGCAGTTTTACAAGACTTTATGTTGGGAATGTAAAATACTAAAAACTACTAGAAAATTGTATAACCAAAGCATTGTATCGTACTTAAATTTTTAATGAGTTCAGATATGCTTCGCAATACTGGTTAATCAGACAGAGTTGTAGGCTTAGCTTGCTTTGCTTCCTTAGTTTGCTGTAGAATTTTATTTTGCTAACTTTTAACATGTTGGTCACCTATGTGGATTGTCAGGTACCAAGTTTCTGGGAACCTCCATACCGAAACAAACGCCTTTTGTTGTCCCTAACATATTTCAAGTTGACTTTCTTCATCCAGAAAGACATGCATACAGTAATCAATATCAGCAGGTTAAATCTGAAGAGAAACCAATGTATAGTTCTCAATCAGCAACGCCAATCACAAACGGGCAGTCGTCTTTCTTTCATATGCATGGCAGTGGGAAGCAACATCTTTCTGGAACATTATCATCAGCAACTGAAGCCTTCAATGCTTCTAGTGCAGCACCAACAGTTAAAGAGTTATCTGGGGTTTCACGCTCAGACTGTGCTCTCTCTCTTCTGTCAGTTCAATCCTTGGATTTGTCAAGCCATGTGACAGGTATTCAAATGACTAGGCCCTTGATCAATCAAGCTGGCCATGCCAATCGTAGCACTGAGAAATCTGCAGCGATGAGTTACTCGGAAAAAGGCAGCAGTTTCTATTCATGTGGGATGAACCCTACCGGAGTAAGCCAAGAAGGGTCAGTCGTGGTCTCCGATGCTGGTCATACTGCTAATTTTGAAGGTAAAGTCCAAGACTTGGATCTTTTGAGTGCAAGGTATTGTCTTTCTCCTGAAAATGGGACCACTGTTGATTTGCTTCAACTTTCAACACACCTCCAAAGAGTGGAGCAACAGAGGAACTCCATGCAAGTAAAGCAGGAAAATGAGGATCTGTTTTATTTCCTTTCCACTTAATTGGTACAAGAGGGAGAAAGGTATATGCACTAACATCTTTGTCATATTATTTTGTTTTCAAGGATTTGGTTCAATGTGCATTCTTTGCTGTCAAATGCTCTCCATCTGAGTATTGTTCTTTGAAGGATTAAAAGAGAGGTTAATAATAATGTTCTTTTATTCTTGCAGGCTTTCAGGGAGAGTTGCAAAACTGCTGCATTAAACTCTTTTTTCTATAACCTCATTGGTGCGTTTTCACAATACGCTGTTAGGAGACTTGATACCATTGGTAGTACATCTTATTTTCCGGTCAGTACATAACAAAGCGAATTCTGGAACTGTACATTTGTGCAATTTCAGTAGGATTTGTTCCTTTACTAGAACTCTTGTTTTCTGCTGATATTATGTAGTTAAGGTGGTTTAATTATTATGTTAATATATGATGATATAATCCGAGACATTGTAGGAAACACTTTTAGATTGGTATATGATCCCTCATCACTTTGGTTGCAATGAAGGGGCAATGTTCAAAGGGACAAACTAAGAGTCAAGTTGGAATAAAGATCACCCTGTAAAAAGAATTTTAGAATCTGAATCATTTTGCACTGACAGCTTATATTATATTATAATATATGTATATGATATGCTTAAAAACTTTTTAGTGGTTGATGTTAATTGGAAGAAGATATCTAGTCAGTGTGCTGCATGCATATCTTTGTTAAAATATTTCTTGCTACTTTCTTGCTGGTTGATATTAGTTTACTCTGGAGCATGATAACTTTTCTGCATTTCTTTACAGCCACCATTCTTTTTCTTTATATATATATAAAGTTATACCAAAGGTCTTGGAGTTTTGACTGGATGTTACTTCTGTACTAAAGAAGAATTTATCATCAAGTTGATGATTGAAGTGATACTATTGTCGTCATATAAAAGAGAACTTCAAAAAATGCATTAATCTCAAGTCTAATATATTGCTTGAGAATAACTCGAATTTACATAATAAAACAAAATATTTTAAATTTATCCATACACATGTTATTTTGAAACATGATACGATATGTAAGTGTAGGTTTTTAAATAGCTACAAGAATGAAATGCAGCCATTAAAATCCCATGGGAAAGAGTTGCAACTTGGCTTTCTATTTACATCTGTATTGTTAGCTCAAGGTTTGCACTCATATCTGACTGGGATTATGGATTATTCAACCAACAATGGATTATGGATGTTATAATATAAATATTAGCCTAAGTGGTGGGCAGTCACTCTCAATAATAATAATAATAATAATAATAATAATAATAATAATAATAATAGTGTGGAGAAGGTAGAGATGTCCATGGATTTATAATATTCACCTGAAATTTGACTATCAGGGATATGGCGCTTTAAATTTTGTCAAGTATTTTTTAAATTTTAAAAAATGGTATATTTATATTTTATCCTATTAAAATTTTAAAATTTCTTTGGAGTACATAAATTATTTGAGGTATGTCGATGTTTCATCTCTGAATTTCTTTTTAATTTGACCCCCTGTAAAACATTTAGCTTGAAATTATAAAATTTGTTTTTTTTCTAAACCTCACTCATTAGTATCAGTTTAATTTTCTTTATTTTAATTTTAAATCAAGTAGGTATTTTAATATTATATAATTTTACTCAAATTTAATTAAATTATAATTGTTGACATCAAGGCTTTATTTATTATTAATTCTATGCAATATGCCCTAGATAAGCACATATCGAGCTATTACTTGATAAAATTTCATTATTTTCTTAAAAGCTTAATTCCCAATTTGGCTTGTAAAATATATTTGTAACGTCCCAAGCCGGCTTAAATTAGACTCGAATTCGGAAGATTATATTAGCTACTGAAATGACCTAGTAAATTATTGGAGTTTTGGAAATAGTCATTTTAAAACATTTCTTTATCTTAGAAGAAAACTTAGTTAATTATCGAATTATTTATTACTCAAAATATTAATTATATTATAGTAGTGAAAAAGTGATATCTATTTATGTTTTTAATGAAAACCGGGGTTCATGCATAGCTAAACAATTATTCATAATTCGATGTCCTAAAATTAAATTAAATATCATGCAATATAAAAACAAAAATATAAACTCAAATCCTATGTCTCTTCCCATAGTTCTAAATAAAATAATACAGTTTTTGAATAATAAAATAAATCAAATAATGAGCCTAAAGTAATTTTATAAGTAAAAACTGAACCGAGACCCTCCGAATGTTGTGTCCGCGTCCTAACCTGGTAGATTATTTGTAGGGATGAAAATTAAAGGGGGTGAGATATGATGCTCAGTGTGAGTTTCATCACAAGAAAATCAAATGCAAATTAATAAACCAAGCATATAATAATAGTATTTAGTACAATAATAGTCATATATAATAGCAGTAATTGACAGTTTATTCGAGCATGCTTATGAATGCCATTGTAATGCAATTTCAGTTTAACAATAAAGAATAAGGTCCTACTCCACCGCTACACTCTACAGTAAGAGTTCCCCATAACTCTTATATCCCGGACACTCCAGTTTGTGGATGAGCCATCAGTGTTGCAGGTTAATACGTTGCTAGTAGTTGTGAATACATAACAGATTTGCATATAAAAGCTACCAGTAATAGTTGTGGATAAGTCACCAATGTTTGCAGGTTAATACACTGCCAGTAGGTTATGAATGCACAACAGGTTTGCAGATAAAAGCTGCCAGTAAGTTTGTGGACAAACCAATAGTGTTTGTAGATAAATTGCCAATACTTCCTCATTCCAAAGCATCCCTACCCCATGCAATGCAGTATGACATACGTGTATCAATACAATACATAAGTAGTAGACATGTTCAACATGTATTTAGATCAACAGTAGTAGCAGACATGTTTGTCATGTATTCGATTTATCAGTACAGTCAGCATGTAATAGCTTGACTTGCAAACCTTAAAACTTACAAGGGACACACGGCTGTGTCGCATGGTCGTGTGTCACACATGGCTGAGTCACACGCCCGTTTCTCAGGTCCTGTGGACATAAAATTGGCCAAATTCAAGCCATTTCCATCACCCAATTCAATTATGTACCTACAAGCCATTTGCACCCTTGACCAATGCATCAAAGCATACCAAAACATACATAAAATGGCCAATTCAAATGATCAAATTCCATTAAGCCAATATGCCATTTAGGCACCTCAATTGCATTCAACCAAATCTTACCTAATCATGGAAACCTTACTACATTTTATACATACATATCAAGTCTAATACCATTTCAAAACTTACATTATCTTGACCACGTTAAAGCTATTCCATCACATAACATATAACCATTGAAACATGCATTAAAATTTGCCATATTGACACATACTAGTAAGGCATCTATATGTACCAAAATGACACTAAGCAATTTACCAACATCAAATGGTACCAAAACTAATTATACCTACCAATATCATCAACTAGCATTCAATCAGATACCAACACAAGTCCACCTATACATGCCATTATAACCTTGACTAATACATCGAAACTACCGATATAATCACTGGATAGTGTGATTGATCTCCAACGTGCTTCCAAAATGATCAAGCTTCCGATAATCTGTAAAGTAAAGGAAAATAATTACGTAAGCAATGAATGCTTAATAGCTCGTAAAAACTTTAAATACACATTCCATTATAATAATGAACTTTATAGGGTAAATATAAACCTTTACCAATTCCACAAGATTTACCAGGCTATATAACCATCAACTCACAAATGAGTAAGTCCATCAACATCACATATATTTTTCATTCCTTACATAATAAGATTTATAAGACATATTACACAATCATTAACTTTTTCATTAGACTATGAACCACTTTACTTACATACTTGTTTTTCCATTTACTTACTTTCTATTCCATTTATTTAACATAAGTTTAAATAACATTATTAATTCACAAATTAGTGTATTTATTCATGACATGAGTAAATTCATCCATAACATAAGTATACTTCTCACATATAAATATGTCATTTAACTCATCAATCCTTTTAGTTCATCATATTACATCCCAATTATGAACTTACCATTTCATTACCTTTTTTTAACTGTATCATTTGCATAATACAAGACATAAGTATAAACATCAACCAATTACACAAGCCTAAGCACCAACAACACATGTTATCATATTCAAACATAATCCACATGATTTTAACATAGGTAAGCCATTACACATGAACATAATTCATTTGAATTCATCATTTTCCTTAACATATCATACTTTTAATGAAACTTGCCATTTCAACCCTTTTCATAAATACATGATATAATTCCTTTTGAACACTTACCTTTTCCTTTTCATGTCCGTTGAACCGTTTAGAATATCATTGGATACGAGGGATAGCTCACACAAAGTGTGCTAACATAGAAGTTTAACCTTTCCTTTCCTTTACATCATTGCTTACACGAGCTGTGGGTCGGAATGTAAGCTACACGATACTGCTCACACGGGCTGTGGAGTATCCGCAACAAATATAGAACCTCAGCCATTGATAGGATATTCAAGACCAGCACTCCAAACATGAAAACCCTAATGACATGTCATGTAACAACCCATTTTTGGCGAGATTGGAATAGTGGTTTCAGAACCACAAACCCGAGCCACAAATAAAAAATTATTTTATTTTATTTTATGGTTGGCACCATGATTGGAAAGTCACATGAAAATTTTGGTACGAAAATTTTACCGATTGTGTGTTCAATTAGGGAAAGGACTAAATTGCATAAAATGCAAAAGTTGGGTTCTAGTAGCTATAGCTATCAAATAGCTATGGAATTCAAAACTTAAGGTCCTTATATGGTAATTAGACCATTGAAGAGTAGTTAGTAGATATTTTAATAACTCATCCATGGGAAAATTAAAAAAAGGGTAGGGATTAAATTGAAAATCAATAAATTATTAGATGATAATTAATTAAAAAGAAAAAAAATCATCTAATTTGATATCATCTTCCCCAATTTTCTATGGAAATCCTAGAAGAGAGGAAGAAAACTTTTCAAGCTTCACAAGGTATGAAATCAAGTCCCGTTTTTAGTAATTTCTATATTTTTGGAATCGGGATAGTCTAATCTTTCTATTTAGGGGATTTATTTGAAAAGTTATCAAGGTATGAAATTTGGGTCATGGATAAATATGCTGAAAATTATAAATTTATGGTAGAAAATGAAAAGTTATTCATAGATAACAACTTTTACAAAGCAATTTTTGATGAAAACTTGATTTAGGGACTAAAATGAAAAAGTAGTAAAACCTATGGAAAATTCTAAAATTTGTGAAATGTATGTGCTGTAATTGTAATATATAAATTTTTGCTAGGCTTGGAAAGAGGGTTAATTTCATTAATTTCATTTTCTAAGCCTAGGGACGAAATCGAAATTTTTGAAAAAGATAGGGGCAAAATGATAATTTTGCCTAGGATATAATAGGATGCAAATGTATATGAAATGTGATAGATTAATAGCTAAATTTTCCCATATAGATCTGGAAAGACCAACCACGGAACTTGTAACACCCCTTACCCGTATTCGAGACCGCGACGGGGTTCGAGGCGTTACCGAACTCAAGGATTCACAAACATGCAAAGCTGAGTCATAGAATTTTGTTCAAATTTAAAAATTTTCAATTTATACCTTAAATTCCCTTATATGGGCCGACGAGGCCTTAAACGTGCTTTGAAAATGATTAGGGACTAAACCGGGAACTTTGGAAAGTTCAGGAAATTTATAAATTTTTTCCATGAAACAGAGTCACACGCCCGTGTGGACACAGGGAAAAGCCTATGTGTCTTCAACACGCCCGTGTCCTTAGGCCGTGCAGCTCTCTAACTATGACGTCATCTTGCAAAATGGACCACACGACCAAGCCACACGCCAGTGTGCTAGGCTGTGTCCTCCACACGGCTAAGACACATAGCCGTGTCTCTGCCTGTGTGGCCAACACTTAGGCTATTTTCCAAGCCTCTTGTTGTCCTTAATTCTCTCCCATACTCAAACACATCATAGGCACAAATTATAACATCAATTTGATGGTTAATCATCCTTTAGTAAAATTCAAGTAAAACATGTGCATGTTGTCATACATGTATTTATCACATATACTCATGTTACACCAAGTTGGCCTTACCAATTCGCACCCAATAGTCTTATCATATTGATGACCATTTTTACCAATTAACCATAATATTTTACCCAACACGAATCTCTATTTAATCAACAATGTTTATGTTCAATCTTTATCAACTTATTACCATGCCACACATTTATTCCATGGCCATGACCACCTTGAATGGTCCTAGGGTATTCATCATGTACTTATGTCATGTACTACCCATTCATAGTAATAAGCATAATCACATTACAAGGTATTAAAACATAGCATGGATAAATAGGCTTACAAGCCATAACTATTATAAGCCACATATCATGGCTATATACAATGAATCAATATAAGCCAATACATTTGGCTAATCATAACAACACCTATCATAAAAGCTAAGTCCCTATACATGCCACTTACTTGAAGGTGCTTATTACACATATGCCAATACTCCAAAGGTGATGGCTTGATAGTGTGATGCTGCCTCCGACGATCTCTAACCCCGAGCTGACCTGCGAACACTAAGGAAATGGAAAGGAAGAGTAAGCTTTACGCTTAGTAAGCTCACATGAAAGATAATAAGCAATGTATTAACATGCTATTCTCAAATTCTTTCTATTTATTCAAAGTCCAGGTAAGTTATTTTCTCGAGTTGCAGTCATTAAATTATTTATATCTGGAGCTACGGGACTCCAAATTAAGATCTGCTAATTTTCCCTGAAACTAGACTCATATATCTTCTTACCATAAAATTTTCAAAATTTTTGATCCAGCCAATAAGTGCATTTTATTCTTTAAAGTCTCCTCTATTTCTCTGTTTGACTGCTTCGACCTTTCTTCACTAAAATTTATTTATCTCTTAGTACGGGATTTGAATAATATTCCTGTCTAATTATCTGGAGGGGTTTAGTCATATGAATTCTAACCCATAATTATTTTTTAACAATTTCTAGTGTTTTTCTCAAGTCAGAATAGGGGATTCTGAACTCATTCTGACTCTGTCTCACAAGAATTCGAATATCTCATAATATTAAATTCTTTTACTTTCAAAGTTTCTTTTATATGAAACTAGATTTAATAAGCTTTAATTTAATATTTAATTTAGTCTCTAATTCGATTTCCAAAATTTTTAGTGTATTTTTAAATTTGGACTACTGCTACTATCCAAAACTGTTTTAGTGCAACATAATGATAACCATCACAAATTTGTCATTAAATTATTCTCATAAATATCACTCATCCATTTGCATTCTTATCACAAGTCCATTTCATTTCACATGTCAAACACATGTTCATGGGTTTCGAGTACGTACCTGTGCTATCTCTTAGCACAACCATTTATCCAAACATGACAACCATATGCATCATACTAGTATCATCTAAGCATCGATGGGTTTATCATTTTAAGTATTTCCATTCCATTTCTCATATTAATTCATGTTGAATTTCTTGGAATCTCGATGGGTATCCCATTTATCGTCAATTCATACAAGTGATCATTTCAAGTATGCATTCCCGTGAACCTCAGTCCTTACGGCGGTATTACCAGTCCAGGCTAAATCCCTCGTAGTATAAACTCATAGAGCAATTGTCAGGATTACCAGTCCAAGCTAAATCCCCTGCAACGACAATTACTCTAATAAGCTCGGATCTAAATTACCAGTCCAGGCTAAATTTAGTCCTAAATCGGATTACCCATCCAGGCTAAATCCATATTGCACACATATTCTTCGGGAGGATAGATCACATTAGGAAGACCCGTCTGGGCTAGATCATTTTTTACCGTCAATTCATTTCTAGAAATCCATCGATTATCCTTTTCATTCAACCGGGATTTTCTTCCTCTTTTTATCAATTACATCATTGTTTCATAAATTTCTTATACAATGGGCATTCAATTCATACTCACATCAACAACATACAATTCAAGCATTTAAGAATATAATTCATCATGTTAATAAAACATTATAACATGATACATCATTGCATTAACCAAGTTAACATTTATCATAAAATTTTCAAGTAAGCATTCAAAAAGCATTATCTTCACAATATATTCATTATCATAAAGCAAGTCATCATTACATGAACTATCAAACATTTCATGCATTACTAGTCATGTACCATTATTATCACAAGTTTTATGTACCATTCCTTCATAGCATTTTCTCACATTATAAATTCATTCTATCACCTTTTCAATATACTTAATCATACAATTTATGCCTTATTAACAAAGAATTTAATCCTTAAATAACATTGCACTATTATTAAAACATGAACTTACCTCGAATATGAAAATGACAAATTTACCATTTTATCCATAACCTTGTATTTTCTCGATTTAAGCCTGAATCTCGATTTCCTTGATCTATCATTTCAAATATATAGCCTATTTAGGACTCATATTATTCAAATTGACCCAAAAATTCATATTTTGAAAAATTTACAATTTTTCCCCTAAACTTTCACATATTTGCAATTTAGTCCCTAGGCTCGTAAAACGAAATGTGTTCAATTTCTTGATTACCTAAGCCTAGCCGACCCATATTCAAGCTTATGGCAGCCCATATTTCTCATTAAAATAAATTTTTAGTTACCTATTTTACACCTTTTTCAATTTAGTCATTTTTAGGCTTTTTCATGAAAAATCACTTAGTAAAAGGTGTTAAACACACTCTAATCTTTCATATTCTACCATTAAACATCAAAATACTAGCATTTCAGGCACGGGTAAATTTTTAAACATAAACCTTAGGTCAAAATAATGGTAGAAATGAATAGGTCATGTTACCGGGACTTTAAAAATGCATAGAACGTTTAAAATGGGGCTCGAGATCACTTATTATTGAGCTTGGAAGCTTGGAAACCCTAGCCATGGCTCCCCTCTTGATTCACATGGCTCGAGATCAATTTGGCTTTTATTTTGTCTTTTAGTTCATTTTACCCTTAAATGACCAAAATGCCATTTTTACTATTCTTTCAATTTTTACCCATTCAAGGCCATTATTGTACAAATTTTTAGAACTTGGTCAAATTACTCTTTAAGGACCCCTAATTAATATTCTAATTCAATTTCATGCAAATTGCTTCTAGACCACACGTTTTACAAATTATTCGATTTAGTCCTTAAAGTCTAATTAAGCACTTTTCACATAAATTTTCCTCATGAAATTTTCACACAAACATAGAGACATATCATAGACCTTATAATAATCATAAAATAATTATTACCATCTCAAATTTGTGGTCTCGAAACCACTGTTCCAACTTGGCCCTAATTCGAGATGTTAAAGAACTAGATCGAGAAACACAAAAGGTTTCAGATTAGTTGAAATTCAAATACGAACCATTTTTAAGGTAAGTTCGTGTAACTTAAAAATGTATGTTAGTAACAACCCATTTTTTACTTAAATCATAACAGTGGTTTCGGGACCACAAATCCAAAGTCAAAATATTTATTTTATTATTTTATTAAAGTTTACAGCATGATAGAATTATTGTGTGAAAGTTTCATAAAGAAATTTTACCGTTTAAATGCTCAATTTGTAAAAAAGAACTAAATCGCGTAAAATGTAAACTACATATTCTATTAGTTAAACGTGTCAAATAGCTTTGGCTTTTAATTAAGATGACCTTAAGTTGTAATTAGACTATTTTAATAGTAAGTGGACATTAATGGACATGAAATGGATGATATAAATGTTTTATCATTAAGATTAGTTTGGTAATTCATGAAATAATGGTTAATTAGTAAAACAAAAAAAAATTGGTTCATTCATCTTTCTTATTGCCGAAAATAGAAGAAGGAAATGTTCATGAAAGCTTGCTAGGGTTCAGTCACTTGGATGCTTAATTGGTGAGTAAATTTTGTCTCGTTTTCAATGATTTCTATGTTTTTGAGATCGTAGCAGCTAGTACTAGCTAACCTAGGGACTAATTTGTAAAATTGTTAAAGATTTTGAATGATTCCATTGATGATTAAGCATGTATTTTGAAGTTTCTTGATAGATTATGAGTGTTTGTTAATAGATATACAAGTTTTATTAAGTGATTTTTAGTAAAAATGCAAAATAGGGATTGAATTGAGAAATGTGTAAAGTTAGTGGTTAAAATGTGAAGTAAATGAAAAATATGGGCTACTAAGGGCATATTAGTAATTCGGCTAGCATGGGTATATTTTAAATTTCACTAATTTGTGATTTTATGAAATAAGCACTAATTGCGAAACATGTGAAATATGTGGGGCAAAAGTGTAAAAGTGTTTTAAAGTGTGTTTTCGATTAAATTGAATGAATGGATGATTGAATAAGTCAATTTTGAATATATTAGATCAAGAAAAGCGAAATACGGACCTAGATCGGGGAAAAGATAAACTTATCGACTAATCGACTTATTTCGTAGTTTACACGTCCGAGGTAAGTTCTTATGTACTAAGCACTATAATAATTATGCTTTTAGTGCTTTGATATTGCATAAATTGTATATACGGGACTATGTGACAGCCCAAAATTGACCCTATCGGGAAGTGGTTTCGGGACCACAAAACTGAGTCATAAAAATAATTGATTTCCATATTCTATGCTTATTATGTGTGTACATGAGTATGTGGAAGTTTCATTCTCCAATTTTGCCAATTGCATGAGAAATTATTAAATAGGGATTGATATAAGACATGGTGAAAATATGATAGGCTAATTTAAAATGGTCTATTAATGCATGTTGTGAAAATGATGGGTTTGCATGTCAAATTACCCAAAATTTGAGCTAGTGGTTGGCCATGCTATGGGTGGAAACATGTTGGGAACATGTTGGCCTAGTAAGGTATGTAGGAAAAAAATAAAATAAGGGGCATGGGCATAAAATAATGAAAAGGAGTATGATGAATACAAAAAAAAAATGTGTGTAGTTGATTCCCCCCCCCATTGCCGTGAGCTAAAGAAAAGAAAGGAGAAAATTTTTGTTCATCCTTTCTCATCTTCATTTAGCCGAAACTAGAAAGAAAAAAAAAATGCTCATCCTTTGGTTCATCCTTGGCCAAAAATTTTAAGGAGGAAGGAAGAAGAAAGGTTGAAGAGGTTCGGCCATGCATGTAGCTAGGCTAAGGTATGTTTGATGATGTTCCATGAGATGCATGCATGTTTTAGTTGTTAGCTTGAGTTCTACCTAGCCCATGGTCTAAATCTTGCTATGTGATGGAAATGACACTCGGCCATGGATGCATCATTCTTGGTTGATGTTTGATGTTGTGGTGATGAGGCATGAGGATGAGTTAAGATTCGGCCTAGGTGGAGTTTGTGTTAATGCCATTGCATGCTAAATATGAAGCTTGTTAATGATGCATGTGATGGTGGCTTGATGATTCTTGAACCTCCTTTTTAGCATTTTTGAGTGAGCACATATGTGCATTGGTTGCTAAATGGAGAAGAATCGGCTAGCAAGTTGTGTGCTAAGGCCGAATATAACTTTTGCATGTTAATGAGCAATGCATGTGTTAAATTGATGGAAAGGGAGAGGATGCTTTACTAGTGTGTATATGTGTGTATTAGCCAAGTTTTGAACTTGAAACAAAAGGGTGTTTAGTCAATACAAGTGACCATACTTGTAGAATGTATTAAGTGTTGAAATCGGCCCCAAAATAGACATGCATATTCGGCCAAGGGGGAAAAATTAGCTAAAATGTTGAGTTTGATTCATGATTCCGTACATATGTGACTTTAATGTCTAATGTATAAATATGGGCTAAGTGCCTTGTGTTCCTCTTTTCGATGCTCAAATGATTAAATCAATTTATTTGTTTAATTAAGCTCAAGAGCAAAGGGGAACTAAATCCGATAAAGGGAAGGAAAAAGTGGTCGAATAGCTATCGGAATCGTTCGACAACACCCGAGGTAAGTTCTTGAGTAAGAGAGCTTAAATTATGATGTGATTAGATCATGTTTTAAGCAAATTAAAATCATGCTCTTTGTGTGGCTATTGAGCCGAATTTGCAAGAATGATAAATGTCTTGTGTTTGAGTTTTGCTAACGAAAATGAAATACGAATGGGCCATGATTTATTGTTAAATGTGCATGGTTATTTGAATGATGTCCGGGCTAAGTCCCGAAGGCTTGTGCTAAGTGACAATATCCGGACTAAGATCCGAAGGCATTTGTGCGAGATACTAATTCCGGGCTAAGCCCGAAGGCATTTGTGCGAGTTACTAAATCCGGGTTAAGTCCCGAAGGCATTTGTGCGAATTACTATAACCGGGCTATGTCCCGAAGGCATTTGAACGAGGAGCTATATCCGGTTAAATTCCGAAGGTACGTGATTTGGGAATGAATGAACTTGCTGTAAAATTCCAGTTAATACTCTCGAAACATCCCAACATTGAGGTATGTTTCGTATGTGCTTGAATTTAGTTGAGCCCTTACAAATAAGTATTCGCTCAGTTGATAAACGAGCTACCGGCCTTTGGCTGAGTTGATCTTTTGTGTATGTACATAAGGGTTGATAATGTGAAGCAAGTACGATATCGTAAATTTGTGCATATGAAATTATCCGTTTAGCTATATGAATGCTATACTTTTGTTGTGCTGGAATTCCTTGCTCAAAACTTACTAAGCATAAATTGCTTACTCCGTTTCATTGCTCCTCTGTTTTATAGATTTGGTTCTCCAGCTATCGGACTCGGGATCTTGAAGTCAAAGTCGCCCACACTATCAAAGCCCCCCTTTTGGTACAATTTTGGTTGAACTTCGAAATGGCATGTATAGGACTACCCGTTTGTTGTGGGTCGTGGACCCTTTGGACTTGTATAAATTTTGGATAGCCATGCGAAAATGGCTTATATGTGTTTGAGTATAATGTTATAATCATTTGGTGTGGATATGCTTGACAAGGATTGGCCACGGGGATGGTTAATCACTTTCATAAATTGTGCTATTTATGCAAAAAGGGCTAGTTGAATCATGGAAACCATGAAATAGGTAAAGTCTACCTTAAAGGCAGATGCTGACAGCAGCAGTGATGTAGATTTGGAAAATCACTAAAAATAGTAGGAATGGAATTAAATAGTGAATAAATTATGTAAACAAACCTTGATGAATCTACTTTCATAGGAAAGTAACGAAACAATCATACGGACAGTATGTTAAGATATATTCAGGTTCTCGTGAGACAGGGCCAGAACAGTTTCTGGATTCCCTGTTCCGACTTTGGAAATTCATTATAAATTAACCAGAGATAATTAGGAGTCATACCATATATTTATAGATTCCTCTCTGAGTCTAGTTTCTATAGAAACAAACGGCATCAGTATTGGAGCCCTGTACAAGGAGATATCCAAGTCGTAATGCGCAAAGGTCAGGGTAGTCGATCCCTGTAACATGGGAGACTTTGACTAATAAACTGTACTAATTGGCCCGACCAAAAATTCTAGAAAAAAATATGTAGATGAACATATGAGTCTAGTTTCAGGGAAAAATCACGAAACTGATTTTCGAGTTGTGAAACTCAAGATATGATTTTTAAAGCGACTAGTACGCAGATTGGCAGTGTCTGGGAAATATTTTTTATAAGGGGTTTAAAGTCTGTTAACACCTCGTGTTCGACTCCGGTGTCGGTCTCGGGTTCGGGGTGTTACAGACTACATGTATGTTTGATGACAAATCGACTATTTGTGTCACTTAGTGTGTGATTCGACGACAATATATGGCACTTAGTGTGCGATTTGACATAGCTTTGGCTATATGTGGCACTTAGTGTGCGATTCGACATAGCTTCGGCTATTTATGGAACTTAGTGTGCGATTTGAGATAGCTTCAGCTATGTACGACACTTAGTGTGTGAGATATCGAGTATGGCACTTAGTGTGCTAGACATTGAGTATTCAACAGTATTCCATGTATGTTTGAACTTGTTAAAGATTGGTACAGGTATGTACATGTAAATTATTAGCTTAAAATCGAAGAAGTTACAAAGTTTGTATATAAGCTTATGAATAAGCAGGTGAAAGGTTTGTTAGTAATCATAAAGTACATTATAATATGTTTGGATTGATGAATGTTGTATTTGTGATTAGTTAAGTTTATATCATACGAGCTTACTAAGACTATTAGCTTACTTTGTATATTTTCCAATGTTTTATAATGATATTGAAGCTAGCTCAGACTCGGGATCGTCGGAGACTACATCACACTATTCAACCATCACTTTGATACTTTTGAGCTCTTGGTTTGGTCATATGGAATGTATAGGATTATAGTCATTTTGGTTATTTTTTGATAGTGAATTTTTCATTTGAGAAGGCTTGTGAATGGTTATGTTTTGTATATAGCCACGAGATTTGGCTTAACTTGGTTAGTTTGGTTGTATATATATGTATGTTTATGGTTTATATTATGAGATTTTTGGTATTGCGTTATGCTTGTGGATTGGAACAATGATGTATGTTTGGTATATGTTATTAGATATGTTAATGCCAATTTATAATGTGTTTAGTAATATTAGAAAATGGTATGAATTTGCCCTGATTGTGACTGAATTGAGTGATATTTATGTTATGATGTGGAACTATTTGGGTTGTTTAGGTATATGCATATATAGGGTGGCAAAATGGATTGTTAAATAGCCTATTTTTGTCCACACGGGCAGAGACACGGGCGTGTGTCTCAGCTGTGTGTGACCCACGATCATGTTACACGGTCGTGTGTCCCTTGGTGTTGAAATTGAAATAAAGTTAGTAAGCTCCACACGGTCTCACACACGGGCGTGTGATCGGATGTGTGGTACAAGTCAGTATACCCCTTATTTTGCACACGACCTAGCACACTGGCATATGACTTGGCTGTGTTGCATAAGTCTGTATACCCTATAGGTTTTGGCGCGGCCTAGCATATGAACTGGCACACGGGCATGTGCGGCCACTTCGAAGGGCACATGGGCTAGACACTCAGGCGTGTGGTTGGCCGTGTGACCCAAGTTAGTATGTACCCCTTGTTTTCACACGGCTTGCGACACGGGCGTGTCTAGTGGTCGTGTAAGACATACGACCTTCCCCCACGAACGTGTGTCCTCTATTTTGAGAAATATTTCAAAGTGTTGTGAAAGTTTTATAAGTTATTGGTTTAGTCCAAAACCACTCTTAAAGCATGTTTAAGACCTCGTAGGCTATTATAAGGGCCCAATTAATTGAGAATGAATGATGATTGTATGAATTGATCGAATGTATGAGAAAAGTAGAAATATATGTGTTATAAGTTTGGTAATGCTCCGTAACCTTATTCTCGCATTAAATACAGGTGAGGGGTGTTATATTTATTGGTATCGGAGATACGGTTTAGTCAATTCTAGGACTAACGTAGCGTATGTGAGTCTAGATATACATGCCATATATGTAAACTGAGATAGTGTGATGACTCCTGACATTTGAAAATGTATTTTCATATAGAAATGGATCCCAATCCAGTTATAGCTGATGAGGTTGAGAGCAATTCGCTTGCTTCCGTGCAAGAGACAGTGGTATCTGATTCTAGACCTGTAATGGGTAGCCAGGGAGGAGAGGGTAAAGAAGCCTTCTTCCAAAGGATGAACAAGTGGTTCACTCAATATATTTGTACAAATTTGGCTGCTCAACATAGGGTTGAAGAGTTCAAAGCTAATGTTGATGATGATCCTGAGAGAGCCAAGTTTTGACTTGAAAAATACAATCCAAGTGTTTGATGAACTTTTGTGCATGCCAATTGAATGTTTAAAGTGTGCTGTTTCACTGTTGAGAGACACAACATATCAATGGTGGAATACCTTAGTGTCTGTAGTATCGAGAGAGCGAGTGACTTGGGAATTCTTTCAGATGGAGTTCTGAAAGAAATATATAAGTCAGTAGTTCCTTGATCAAAACCATAAATAGTTTCAAGAGTTGAAATAAGGCCAAATGACTGTGACAGAATATGACAGAATATGTTTCCATTAAAGAAATCATGTGCAAGCGATTTGTAGATGGGCTGAATGAAGACATTAAAATTCTTGTTGGAATTTTAGAACTAAAGGAATTTATTATTTTAGTAGATAGAGCTTGCAAAGCCGAAGAACTTAGCAAAGAAAAGAGAAAGGCTGATTCAGAGGCAAGAGATTCGAGGAAGAGAACGATGAGTAAACCTTATCATTCCTCGTTGAAGAAACTCAGAGACTATTTTAACCGAAAGATCACTTCAAAGGGATATTCCAATAGAGATTGCAGAACGTAATGCACCAGTCTTCAAGCTCAAGCTACATTGGTATCGAGTGTTGGCAATGTGAAAGATGTTAAACCCGAATGTCAACAGTGTGAAAGAAGGCGTTTTGGAGATTGTTGGATGAAAAATAATAATAGAGCTTGTTATAGTTGTGGTTCGCTAGATCATTTTATTCGAGATTGTCCTGAATTAAATGAAAAAGATAAATCTCAGCATGTAAGATCGAGCAATATGACAACGAGAGGGAGGCCACCAAGAAGTACGGGAAAAATATCCAGTGGTAGAGGTGTGATGAGAGATTTTTCTATGAGATTTGAAGCATGAGCGTCTGCCCGAGCTTATGCTATTTGTGCATGGGAGGAGGCATCATTGCCAGACATTATTACCGATACTTTTTCTCTTTTCGATACTAATATAGTTGCGTTGATAGATCCTGGATCAACCTATTCATATATTTGTATGAACTTAGTATTTAAAAAGAGTTTACATGTCAAGTCTACAGAATTTGTAATTAAAGTATTGAACCCCTTAGGCAAGTCTGTTTTAGTTGATAAAATTTGTAAGAATTGTCCTTTGATGACTCGAGGTTACTGTAACACCCCGTACTCGAGTCCGTCGCCGGAGTCGGACACGAGGGGTTTGCAGACTTAAATCACTTCTTTGCATAATCCATTTTAAATTTTCCAGGCAAGCTGGCTAACTGCGTCACTGTCACCTTAAAAATCATATCTTGAGTTTCACAACTCGAAAATCAGTTTCGTGATTTTTCCCTGAAGCTAGACTAATATATGCATCTACAAATTTTTTTCTAGAATTTTTGGTCAGGCCAATTAGTACAGTTTATTAGTCAAAGTCTCCCATGTTACAGGGATCGACTACACTGACCTTTGTGCATTACGACTTGGATATCTCCCTGTAAAGGGATTCAATACTGATGCTGTTTGTTTCTATAGAAACTAGACTCAAAAAGGAATCTATGCATATATGGAATGACTTCTAATTATCTCTTGTTAATTTATAATGAATTTCTAAAGTTGGAACAGGGAATCCAGAAACTGTTCTGGCCCTGTCTCATGAGAACCTGAATATCTCTTAACATACTGTTCATATGATCGTTTAATTACTTTCCTATGAAAATAGATTTATCAAGGTTCGTTTACATAATTTATTCACTATTTAATTCCATTCCTACTATTTTTAGTGATTTTCCAAATCTACATCACTGCTGTTGTCAGCATCTGCCTTTAAGGTAGACTTTACCTATTTCATAGTTTCCATGATTCAACTAGCCCTTTTAGCATAAATAGCACAAATTATGATAGTGATTAACCATTCCCATGGCCAATCCTTGTTAAGCATATCCACACCTCTCAATAACCATATCCATACCAAATGATTATAACATTATGCTCAAACATATATAAGCCATTTTCGCATGGCTATCCAAAATTATACAAATCCAAAGGGTCCATGACCCACAACAAAAAGGGTAGTCCTATACATGCCATTTCAAAGTTCAACCAAAAGTGTACCAAAAGGGGCTTTGATAGTGTGGGCGACTTCGACTTCAAAATTCCCGAGTCCGATAGCTAACGAACCAAAATCTATAAAACAGAGAATCAAAGAAACGGAGTAAACATTTAGTGCTTAGTAAGTTTGAGCAAAGAATTTAAGCACAACTGAAATATAGCATTCATATAACTAAACGGATAATTTCATATGCACAAATTCTGAATATCATAATTACTTCACATTACCAACCCTTATATTCACACACAAAAGATCAACTTAGCCAAGGCCGGAAACTCATAAATTTACTGAGCGAATATTATTCGAAGGGAATCAATTATTCCAATGCACACACGAAACATACCTCATTGTTGGGATTTTACAAGCGTATTAACTAAAATTTTTACAGCAAGATCGCTCATTCCCGAATCACGTACCTTCGAAATTTAACCGGATATAGCAACTCGTTCTAATGCATTCGGGACATAGCCCGGTTATAGTAACTCGCACAAATGCCTTCGGGACTTAACCCGGATTTAGTAACTTGCACCAATGCCTTCGGGCTTAGCCCGGAATTAGTAACTCGCACAAATGCCTTCGGATCTTAGTCCGAATATAGTCACTTAGCACAAAGCCTTCGGGACTTAGCCCGAACATCATTCGAATAACCATGCACATTTATCAATAAATCATGACACATCCGTATTTCATTTTCATTACCAAAGCTCAAACACAAGACACTTATCACACTTGCAATTTCGGCTCAATAGCCACATACAAAGAGCATGATTTTGATTCGCTTAAAATATGATCTAATCAAATCATAATCTAAGTTCCATTACTCGAAAACTTACCTCGGATGTTGTCGAACGATTTCGATGGCTATTAGACCACTTTTTCCTTCCCTTTATCGGATTTAGTTCCCCTTTGCTCTTGAGCTTAATTTAACAAATAAATTGATTTAATCATTTGAGCATCGAAAAGAGGAACTCAAGGTACTTAGCCCATATATAATTCATTAGACATCAAAGTCACATATGTACGGAATCATGAATCAAACTCAACACATTAGTTAGTATTCTCCTTAGCCAAATTTTCTAAGTCAAGATAAATCCTTCAATATGCTTACCTATGGCCGAACAAACACATCAACCTGTGTACTCATTCATGTGGCCGAATATGCATGTTTATGTTGAGGCCAATTATATACTTAATACCACACACAAATGGCATACATTTTACTAACTAATGCATTACATATTATAACTCAATACGCATCCATCATTTACTCCATAACCGAAACACCATCATATGAAAATATATACCTTGAGATATTATATATGTCATGCCAATACATCATGTGCAAACATATATATATATGTGTAAGAGCCGAATCACAAGGTTGATTATAACCAAACATAAACAGAAATCCAAAACACAAATCTTACCTACCATGCAATAAGCATAAATCATACTTATGGATATACCATGGCTGAATACATCACAACACCTTACCATTTCAATTTTGATCATGGTTAAACAAAGAACTTAATGTCTCACTCAAAATGCTAAAAAGAAAATCCAAGAGTTAATCAATCCACCATCACATGTATCATTAACAAGCTTCACATTTAGCATGCAATGACATTAACACAAAATCCACCTTGGCCGAATATCATCCCCATGACATAGCAAAGATTTGAACCATGGCTAATTAGAACTCAAGCTAGCAACTAAAAGCATGCATGAATCTCATGGCACAACATCAACATACCTTAATCTAGATACAAGTATGGCCGAACCTCCTCCTAATCCTCTTCCAAACCAAACATGAAGCAAGAACTCCTTCCTTCTTCCTTAGAATTTTCGGCCAAGGATGAACCAAAGGATGAACACTTTTTTTTTTGTTTTCTTTTCTTCCCATACTCCTTATTTTATTTTTCCTAACATACATCACTAACATAACATGTTTGTGACATGTTTCCACTCATAGCATGGCCGGCCACTAAGCTTAAATTTGGGTAAATTGACATGCAAACCCATCATTTTCACAACATGCATTAATAGGCCATTTCACATTTGCCTAGCACATTTCTAAATTTTCTCACATAAGTCCTATTTGATAAAATTCACTTACAATTGACAAAATTCAAACATGAAATTTTCACACATGCATATATAAATATAATAAGCATCAAATATGACAGCTAATTATTTTTATGACTCGGTTTTGTGGCCCCGAAACCACTTCCCGACTAGGGTCACTTTAGGGCTGTCACAGTTACTGTTTTTTGGCTGACTTGATGCTTTTACCATTCGATGAGTTTGACATGATTCTGGGTATGGACTGGCTGACTATGCACGATGCAGTTGTGAATTGTAGACGAAAGATTATCGAACTGAAATGTCAGAATAATGAGACTATTAGAATTGAATCTGATTAGTTGGATAGTTTGCCAGTTATCGTATCGTCTATGTTAGCTTAGAGATTTTTGAGAAAGGGGTGTGAAGCTTATCTTGATTATGTACTTGATACAAATGTGAAAAAAACAAAGATTGAATTAGTACCAGTTGTGTGTGAGTATCCAAATGTATTTCCTAAAGAGTTACCGAGTTTAGCACCTATCAGAGAGGTTGAGTTTGGTATTGAATTAGTATCGGGAACAACGTCGATATTGATAACTCCGTATAGAATGGCTCTGACAGAGTTAAAAGAATTAAAAGCTTAGTTGCAAGAGTTGACAGATAGAGGTTTTGCTAGTCCGAGTTTCTCTCCCTGGGGTGCACCGGTGTTATTTGTGAAAAAGAAAGATGGCATGGTGAGAATGTGTATAGACTATCGACAGCTCAACAAAGTGACGATCAAGAATATATACCCTTTGCCACGAATAGATGATTTGTTTGATCAGTTAAAGGGAGTAATAATGTTTTCGAAAATTGATTTGAGATCGGGTTATTACCAGTTGAGAGTTAAAGACTCACATGTGCCAAAGACTGCATTTAGAACAAGGTACGGACAATACGAATTTCTTGTTATGCCTTTCGGGCTAACAAATGCACCTGTTATATTTATGGACCTGATGAACCATATTTTTAGGCCGTACTTAGACAGATTCGTAGTTGTGTTTATTGATGACATTTTGATTTACTCTTGTGATGAATTTGAGCATGCCAAGCATTTCAGAATCGTGTTACAAACTTTGAGAGATAAACAGTTGTTTGCAAAGTTTAGCAAATGTGAGTTTTGGCTACGAGAGGTTGGTTTTTTTGCGACAGATAGTTTCAGCCACGGGTATTCGAGTTGAATCGAGCAAAATTTCTACGATTATAAATTGGAAGCCTCCGAGAAATGTATCTGAAGCACGTAGTTTTCTGGGACTAGTGGTTATTATAAACAATTTGTGAAAGGCTTCTCGATAATTGCTACTCCGATGGCATAATTACTTCAAAAAGATGTTAAATTTGAGTGGTTAGAAAAGTGTTAGCAGAGCTTCGAGCAGTTGAAAGCATTATTGACAGAGGCACCAATGTTAGTTCAGCCTTAGTCAGGTAAAGAATTTGTAGTTTTTAGTGATGCATTGTTAAATGGCCTGGATTGTGTTTTAATGTAGGAAGGCAAAGTTGTAGCTTATGCCTCGAAACAATTGAAGCTGCACGAAAAGAATTATCCGACGCATGATCTAGAGTTAGTCGCGATAGTATTCACATTGAAAATTTGGCATCTTTACTTGTTTGGTGAGAAATGCCATATTGATACTGACCACAAAAGCTTGAAATATCTGATGACTCAAAAAGATTTGAATTTACGACAACAGAGATGGTTAGAATTGCTAAAAGACTATGAATTAGTGATTGACTATCATCTGGGGAAAGTGAATGTAGTTGCTGATGCTTTGAGTCAAAAGTCCTTATTTGTTTTACGTGCTTTGAACATACAATTAGCTTTGTCTGATGATGGTTCGATAGTAGCTGAGTTGAAAGCAAGACCATTATTTCTACAGCAGATTTGTAAGGCTGAAAACTTTGATAATGAATTGCAAGCAAAACGAGCTCAGTGTGAGTCGACTTCTAATTCAGAGTTTTTAATAGGGCCTGATGACTGTTTGATGTTTCGTGATAGAATATGTGTACCAAGAAATTCTGAGCTCATTCAGAAGATTTTAAACGAAGCACAAAGTAGTTGTTTATCAGTACATCCAAGAAGTACAAAAATGTATAACGATTTGAAACAGTTTTACTGGTGGCAAGGCATGAAATGAGATATCTCAGAGTTTGTTTCTAAATGTTTGATTTGTCAGCAAGTCAAAGATTAACATCAAGTACCATCTGGTTTACTATAGCTTTTGATGATTCCTGAGTGAAAATGGGATAGAGTTACAATGGACTTTCTGTCGAGATTACCCCTAACTCTGAAAAGAAAGATGTTATCTGGGTTGTTGTTGATCAACTAACGAAATCTGCTCATTTCATATTGGTACGTACATATTACTCACTTGATAAAGTAGCTGAATTGTATATTTCTGATATTGTTCGATTGCACGGGGTGCCATTATCTATTATTTCAGATAGAGATCCAAGATTTACTTCGTGATTTTGGAAGAAATTGCAAAAAGCTTTGGGTTCAAAGGTGCATTTTAGTACTGCATTTCACCCGCAAACGGATGGTCAAGCTGAACGAGTTATTCAGATACTTGAGGATATGTTGCGTTGTTGCATTCTTGAGTTTGAAGGTAGTTGGGAGAAATATCTTCCGCTATTTGAATTTGCTTACAATAATAGTTTCCAATCGATATAAAGATGGCACCGTACAAAGCTATATATGGTCGTAAATGTTGAACACCATTGTACTGGAGTGAGCTCAGTGAAAATAAGATTCACGGGGTTGATCTGACCAGAGAGACTGAAGAAAAACTGAAAGTAATTCGCGATAGTTTGAAAGTAGCTTCGGATCGACAAAATTTATATGCATACTTGAAATGGAAAGATATTGAGTTCCAGATTAGGGATAAAGTGTTGTTGAAAGTGTTGGCGTGGAAAAAAGATATTGTGGTTTGGTCAAAAAGGGAAATTGAGTCCGCAATTCATCGGACCGTATGAGATTACTGAGCAAGTTGGGCCAGTGGCATATCGGCTATCCTTACCGTCTGAATTAGAAAAGATACATAATGTGTTTCACGTATCGATGCTACGAAGATACTGATCAGATTCTTCACACGTTATTTCTCCAACTGAAGTTGAGATACAGTCAGATTTAGCATACAGTGAAGAATCGATTTAAATTTTAGCTCGTGAGATCAAGGAGTTGAGAAATAAGAGAATCACATTAGTGAAAATATTATGGCATCGACACGGGGTTGAAGAAGCTACATGGGAACCTGAGGATGCTATGAGAAAACAATACCCGAACCTATTCACTGGTAAGATTTTCGGGAATGAAAATCCCTAAGGGGGGAGAGTTGTAACAGCTCGTTTTTGAGTTAAATCAGAACAGTGGTTTTGGGACCACAAATCCAAAGTCAAAATATTTATTTTATTACTTTATTAAAGTTTACAGCATGATAGAATTATTGTGTGATAGTTTCATAAAGAAATTTTACTGTTTAAATGCTCAATTTGTAAAAAAGAACTAAATCCCGTAAAATGTAAAATGCATGTTCTATTAGTTAAAGGTATCAAATAGCTTTGGATTTTAATTATGATGGCCTTAAGTGGCAATTAGACCATTTTAATTGTAAGTGGACATTAATGGAAATGAAATGGATGATATAATGTTTTATCATTAAGGTTAGTTTTTTAATTCATGAAATAATGGTTAATTAGTAAAACAAAAACAAAATTTGGTTCATTCATCTTTCTTATTGCTGAAAATAGAAGAAGGAAATATTCATGAAAGCTTGCTAGGGTTCGGTCACTTGGATGCTTAATTGGTGAGTAAATTTTGTCCCGTTTTTAATGATTTCTAAGTTTTTGAGATCGTTGCAGCTAGTACTAGCTAACCTAGGGACTAATTTGTAAAATTGTTAAAGATTTTGAATGATGCCATTGATGAATAAGCATGTTTTTTGAAGTTTCTTGATAGATTATGAGTGTTTGTTAATAGATATACAAGTTTTGTTAAGTGATTTTTAGTGAAAATGCAAAATAGGGATTGAATTGAGAAATGTGTAAAGTTAGTGGTTAAAATGTGCAATAAATGAAAATATGGGCTGTTAGGGGAATATTAGTAATTCGACTAGCATGGGTATATTTTAAATTTCACTAATTTGTGATTTTATGAAATAAGGACTAAATTGTGAAAAATGTGAAATATGTGGGGGCAAAGTGTAAATATGTTTTAAAGTGTGTTTTGGATTAAATTGAATGAATAGGTGATTGAATAAGTCAATTTTGAATATATTTAGATCAAGAAAAGTGAAATACGGACTTGGATCAGGGAAAAGATAAAGTTATCGACTAATCGGCTTATTTTGTAGTTTACACGTCTGAGGTAAGTTTGTATGTATTAAGCACTGTAATAATTATGCTTTTAGTTCTTTGATATTGCATAAATTGTATATATGGGACTACATTTATGTTCGACAACAAATTGGCTATTTGTGGCACTTAGTGTACGATTCGACATAGCATTGGCTATATATGGCACTTAGTGTGCGATTTGACATAGTTTCGGCTATATATGGCACTTAGTGTGCGATTCGACATAGCTTCGGCTATATATGACATTTAGTGTGTGATTTGAGATAGCTTAAAATCAAAGAAGTTACAAGGTTTGTATATAAGCTTATGAATAAGCAGGTGAAAGGTTTGTTAGTAATCATAAGGTAAATGATAATATGTTTGGATTGATAAATGTTGTATTTGTGATTAGTTAAGTTTATATCATAAGAGCTTACTAAGATTATTAGCTTACTTTGTATATTTTCCTGTGTTTTATAGTGACATCAAAGGTAGCTCAGACTCGAGGATCGTCGGAGACTACATCACACTATTCAACCATCATTTTGGTGCTTTTGAGCTCTTAGTTTGGTCATATGGCATGTATAGGATTATGGTCATTTTGGTTATGTTTTGGTAGTGAAATTTTCCATTTGAGAGGGCTTGTGAATAGTTATGTTTTGTTTGTACATATAGCCATGAGTTTTGGCTTAACTTGGTTAGTTTGGTTGTATATATAAGTGTGTTTATGGTTTATATTATGAGATTTGTGGAATTGGTCTTATGCTTGTGGATTGGAATAATGATGTATGTTTGGTCTATGTTATTAGATATGTTAATGCCATTTTATATTGTGTTTAATGATATTTGAAGATGGTATGAATTTACCTTGATTGTGACTGAATTGAGTGATATTTATGTTATGATTTGGAACCATTTGGGTTGTTTAGGTATATGCATATATAGGGTGGCAAAATGGCTTGTTAAATAGCCTATTTTTGTCTACACGGACAGAGACACGGGCGTGTGTCTCAGCCGTGTGTGACACACGGTCATGTTACACGGTCGTGTGTCACCTGGTGTTGAAATTGAAATGAAGTCAGTAAGCTCAACACGGTCTCACACACGGGCATGTGATCGACCGTGTGGTACAAGTTAGTATACCCCTTATTTTGCACATAGGCCTAGTACATGGGTCTGTGACTTGGCTGTGTTGTATAAGTCAGTATACCATACAGGTTTGCACTGCCTAGTACATTTCCTGGCACACGGGCATGTGTGGCCAATTCGAAGGGCACTTGTGTGACCCAAGTCAGCATGTACCCCTTGTTTTCACACGGCTTGTGACACGGGCATGTCTGTGGTCATGTGAGACACACGGCATGCCCACACGAGCTTTTATCCTCTGTTTTGAGAAAAATTTCAAAGTTTTGTGAAAGTTTTATAAGTCATCGGTTTAGTCCCGAACCACTCCTAAAGCATGTTTGAGGTCTCATAGGTTATTATAAGGGACCGATTGATTGAGAATGAATGATGATTGTATGAATTAATTGAATGTATGAGAAAAGTACAGATATATGTGTTATAAGTTTGGTAATGCTCCGTAACCCTATTTCGGCATTGAATACGAGTGAGGGGTGTTACAATGTTAATATGCTTGAATTGAATTGTATGATTGTGTTGATATGTATGAGATGATATACATAATGAAATAGTCATAAGTTATGAAGAAAATGGTCAAATTGTCATGTTCTGATTGAATGTTGAATTTTGATGGGTTAAGAATAATAATGCATATGTTGCAAATAGAGTTTAGCTCGGACGGGTAATTCTAATGTAAGCCCTCTTTAGCTTAGGTCATAAATTGGATTTGGCCTAGACGGGTAATCCATATAAAGTTCTCTAGAGCATATGCTACGGATAGGATTTAGCCTGGACTGGTAATCCTACTGTAAAATGTACGGCTCAAGAGTGTGCCTTTTATTTTGTATCTAAATGGGTACTTTTGCACATGTGTATATTACCCGAACATCCATCGAGATTTCAATAGTTCGACGGAAAAGACTCATGAAGTGTGGAAAGGTGAAATGAATTGAATCTTGTAATATGATGAGTTCATCTATGTTTACTTGATATTCGTATGAGATTATGTGACTAACTTGTTGAATAAGTGTATGTGTTTAAGTAACTTACCAAAAATCGATGGAATGTAAATTTATATATGCTTGTATTAGTAAATATGACCGATAAGTTTATTTTCCGTTATACGAACTTACTAAGCATAAAATGCTAACTCCGTTTAATTTCCCCTATTTTATAGTGCTCAAAGCTCGTGAAGACTGGAAGTTGGTCGGAGTAGTCATCGCATTATCCACTATCTCATTTTGGTATAAATAGAAATCTCATTTTGGTATAATGGCATGTATAAGCTTATTTGGCTAATGATGGCTTGTAATTGTTGTTTTGTAATCTAGCCATTGGAGTAGCTAGTGATGGTCTAAGTTTGGCTATTTTTGTAGTAATATTTTGGGTAATCACATAAGTGTTTATTATGTGTTAGTTTGTGTGAATTATGTTAGCATATAAGTTTATGTTAAGAGTAAGTTTATATCCTTTGATCCATGAGATAATATCAAATGATTGATGGCTAAATTTATGTGAATATGATGTTGGATTGGTAGATATATGCTTGTGAGTTTTGGTGCAGGAAAATGGTAAGTTTTGCGTGACAAATAAGGCTAGGATATAGTTTTATTTTGTCTACACGGGTAGACACAAGGGCGTGTGTCTTGGCCGTGTGTCACATGGGCATGTGTCTTACAAATGAGAAACAAAATGCTCAGAATTGAGCACATGGGCAGAGACACAGGCGTGTGTCTCAACTGTGTGGTTGACACGGCCTTGAACAAAGGCGTGTTACACAGCCGTGTGAAAACTGTACCTAAATTTTGAAAATAAAATTCGCCACACGACCTAGCACACTGGCGTGTGACTTCAATTTCTTCATGCCTTAAAAGTTAGAGAGTTACACGGGTTAGAGACACGAGCGTGTGTTGTACACGACCTGACCACACTGGCGTGTCCCTAGAACACACGGGTGTGTAAGCCCTACAACCTTGGAAAATTTTTGAAATGGCGTGAAAAATTTTATGAGTTTTCGATTAAGTCCCAACTTGATTCTAATGCTCATATTGGTCATCGAGGGTCCAATTAAGGGAAGTTTTGAATGATCTTGGCAATTGAATATTAATTTATGTATATAAATTGTAAAGTGTTCTGAATGTTTCGGTAATATTCCAAAACCCTATTCTGACGACGGATACGGGTTAGGGGTGTTACATGTCATTTGTATCCTAAGAAGTCCTAAGGTTCAAACCGGGCTCGATAATCATCGTGACTACGTTGGATTTCCGTAATTTCTTTACCTGATAAATTGCATTATAACATATATATATTGATTCATTTACATTAGAACAACACATTAAACATTCAATTTAATCAGCATTTAAGTGATTATAGTTCCTACGAACTTACCTGGCTAAATTGCAGCAATGACTAAGTACAATGGCTATTTGGTAATTTTCTCTTCTCCTCAATTTTCCACTCGTTCTTGATCTAAATTAATAATTTCATTCAATTCATTAATTTATATAGTAAAACCAATTCATTTTATGCAATTTTATCATTTTTAAAATTTTACAAAATTACCCTCAACTTTTCATTTTTATTCAATTGAGTCCCTATGTCCTAATCATGCAAATAAACCAATTTTATTGGAAATTCATACCATCCGAGTGTTAATAGCATCCATTACAACGAACTTTTGTAACAATTTCACACCAAGTCCTTGTATTTTTACTATTTCAACAATTTAATCCCTAATCGTTAAATTTGTCAAAATCACTTAACAAAATACTTACAAATAACAAGTAATACCTCAAATTCATCATTTAACATCTAAAATCACAAATATTCATCAATGCAAAAATTCAAAATCTTTAATAGTTTCAAAAACGAAGGTAAGAGCTAGCTAGACCTAGTTGCAACGGTCTCAAAAACATAAAATTTATTAGAAACGGGTGAAAAATGGCTTACCATGCAAAGATATAACCATGGAAAAACCTTGAGTATGTTTCCATGGAATTTCGGTGATGAACAACACAAATGAAGAAGAAAACATCATGTTTTTTTTTAAACTTTTTAACTTTGTTTTAATAATAAAAAATAACATATAAACATATAAAATTAAAAGAATTTAAAGCTTAAGCCGTCCACCACCATAAGAATGGATAATTTATCCATTAAGGCCATCCTATTATGTTTATTTATTCAATTAACACCTTTAAACAAATATCGATTGACTTTTTTAACTATTACGATTTAGTCCATTTTGCTTAATTGACTATCTAAACTTAAACAATTTCTTAACGAAACTTTAACATAACTTTAATGACATTCTATAAATATTTATAAAAATATTTACGTCTTGGTTTATAGAAATGAGGTCATGATAACTCATTTTCTAAACCACTTGGCTTTAGGGTCTTACCAGTTGAACCTAATTGTTCATTCGAATAGCACAAATTGTCAATTCAAAATTTATTTTAATACCATATTTAACTCATAAATATTAAATAATAATATTTACGAACTTACTTGTTGAATTTATGGCCCCGGAACCATTGTTTCAGACGCCTCTGAAAAATAGGCTATTACATATACTTGGTCCGATTACCCAGTTCGAGCTATAAGATATTGCAACTATAAAACTTTAGCATCGTCATAATTTAATTAAAAATAACCAAATAATTCATTTTTATTCATTTCCATGCTATTCAAAAAAAAAAACGAGACCAAATTGAAGCTTACAAAACATTTAAAACAAACCGGGAACAATTCTGGATTAAAAATGAAACTTTTACAAAATTTTGAGTAAAAAGTGAAAACAGGGGTCACGCGGCCGTGTGACAGAGCTTAGCCCGTGTGGCTTAGGAACATGGTCTTGTGGCCAAACCGTGTAACTCAAGGTTACACGATCATTTAACTCGCTGAGGCTGTGTGGACGAGCCTGCACCAAAAATCAAAGAGGCCACATGGTAGTGTTGTGCAACCGTGTGGGACACACAGCTGTGTGGCAGACTGTGTGTGCCAAAATACCTTTAAACATAAGTCAATTCATTTACAATTTCTTAGACACCAAGCCATGCATTTACCACCACATTAACCTATTCAAAAAATGTACCAAAATATACTAATTCACATTCAACCTATGTGCCTAACCAATATGCCCTCATTGACACCATATTTCAATATAAATAATAACCAAAAAATTAAATTTATTCAATCATCAAATAAATTCCATATAACATATGCCACAATCAACCATTTATACGAAACTTTCTAATGCTAATATATTCTAATCAAAGTACCAAAAGGCTACTAAAACAAAATAACCATTTTAACAACAAATCTTCAAGGAAGACATCAAATGACAAATTACCCCTTCAAGACACCAACTACTAAAATCAAGTTTACCAATCAAATGACACAAATCATTATCTCACAAAAATAGAATCAATATGATATACCTAATTAGTTTTACTACATCTATCACAAGTTGATTTTGAAACATGAAACTTAACATTATATACCAACTTTTGCCACAATACAAAACTAACTAGAACTTTAAATTCATCAACTTCAAAAACCTATATACATTCCACAGAAACTGAAATAATAAACTAGAATCTACTGAGACAAAAGCTTGATAGTATGAGCCTTGAAGTTGATCTGTCTGTTAAGTTTAGCAAAATATTAACTACATAAAACCAAGAATAAACGAAGTAAGTTTATATCCTTAACAATAGCTAAATCAAAACCAACTTACCTCAATTGATCAGTTGAAATTAAAAAAAAAATTAGATTATAATAAACTGACAATCAATTTACAAAAACAGGTGAGCTTTACCCAAAATCAAATCATCAATTTTCACATTTCCTTCAATAGATTAAACAAAATCATTTGCATAAGCATACCATTGCATAAAATTTCAAACATTCTTGCATTTACATTCAATAACATGTTTTTTGATAAAATCACATGCCATGGCAAATTATATAAAGATCATTCTCAAGTTTTATTAGCCTGATGAACTATAGTAACATAACTCGGATACATGGGTAACACCGTTACACTAGAGAGCATCAAATGCTATATAGAGACACTGTAGTGCAATTAGAGATACCGAAGTGTACACAGAAGCACCGAAGTGCAAAAAGAGGCACTGATGTGCACATAGAGGCACCAAATTGCAAACCCGTACAAGCACGCGTTCAAACCCTATTGGCATGCCAATTGTATCCTAATAGTTTACTACGTTCAAATGGGCATTTTAATAAAGTTAACCACATTTAATAATTTAGAGACACTTCCAGAAATACATTCATACACATATTTCCAATCAATTAAATTCATTTCAAAATCCTAAAATCATATATCCCAAATGTTCAACAACTACCAAATATTCACTTTCTCACCTGTACATAATTGAAAGAGTTTAAAATTTCAACTTATTATCAAAACTAACCTCAAATACAATTGAATCAAATCAGAATAGCATTAGTTTAAAATATATATATCTATACTCTAAACTTACCTAATACATTCAGCTATTGAGTAGATTTGTAGATACTAATCTTGATTTTCCCTTTTTCTCGGCTATCCATCGTACGATTTAATTCTTGATCTATGATTAAATTCAATTTATCAAATTCAGAGACATTATCAAATTCATTTTTATGCAAATGATTTATAAAATTTATTTTACAAACTTTCCCTAAACTTTTACACTTCGTTAAATTTAGTCCCCAAAATTGAAACTATTTAAAATTTCACATTTAACCCCAAATACTCAAAATCAATTTTAACAGGACCCCTAATCAACCTTTAAACATTTTAAAATTCACAAATTTACATGCTAAATTTATAAAATTTCATATTAGTCCCTAGGTTCAAAAATAACAAAAATTCATTTACAAAATAGTCCTATACAACAACCAAGATTATATATCTTCCAACTAAATTCAAGAACAAGCTAAATTCATTAATGGCAAGTCGTAAAATCTTCAACAGTTTTACAAAATAGTCTTTGAAATAGCTAGATTAAGCTACAACGATCTCAAAAACATAAAATTTATGAGAAATGAGTAGGAAAATTACTTACATGCATAAGCTTTAGCTTGACCGAACCTTAAGCTTCTCTAATGGAGTTTCTTATTCTAATTTTGGTGGAAGAAATGTTAAAGAAGATTATGTTGTATTATTATTATTATTAATTAACTTATAAATTAACATATAAAATATATAATTAAATGCCTTAATCGTCAACCAACATTGCAATTTGGCCTAATTACTTCATAAGTCCTTACACATTCACTAATTAATCCATTTAATCAATAAAATTCAATAGCGATTAAGTTTTATGTCTTTTACGATTTAGTTCTTTTCCCTTAATTAACTAGTCAAACATTAAAATTGCTGAACCAAACTTCAATATACCTATATCGTAACTCTATAAATATTTAATAAAATTATTTATGAACTCGATTTACAAAAATGAGGATCCATTACCTCATTTTCCACATCCACTTGACTTTTGGGGCAAACCATTTGGACTTAACTATACGTTCAATTAACAAAATTATTAAATCCAACATTCAATATGAAATTATGTTTGAATTGTATAAATTAAATACTACTAATTATGGACTCATTGAGCGAACATTATTTTCGACACCACTGAAAACAGGCTGTTACACTACCAAAATTCGATATTAAGCATTGAGTTTGAGATGTACTTACTGCTCTTGGATGGAAAGAAATTAGTATTAAAAATGGTGGAAACGATGACTGGTAGGACAGCAAGTTGTTCAGGTTTTGATTTGAAAATTAAAATTATTTAGTAGCAAAATTATGTGAAATATGATGAAAAGAAGAAGGGGAAGAAAGAAAAGATAAAGATATAGAGAATGGGGGAGAAATTCTATTTGGGATAAAAAATAAAACAAAATCCTAATGTAACTAGGAAAGGAAGGGCTATTTACCTAGGGTTTTTTAAACCCTAGGGGGTGACATGTAATTTTCCTCTTTAGTGGCCGAAAATAAAAGTGCTTATTGAGGAACTGTGGCTTGGACTTGGTTTCTTTAGGGGGGAATGGAGGTTTAACCATTAGGCTGTTTACCCATTTCTATTTAAGCCTTTACTCCAATAAATATTTGTTTTGGAGTATTTTCATCCTAATTTGTTGAAAATGAAATTTAAAGAAATGAGAGCGGAGTGGATAGAACGTTGGACATCTAAAGAGTACACTGACTACTTAACCATCTAACCTAGGTCAATTTTTGATTAATTATTTCATCTAACCCTATATATTTTGGGGTGTGACAATATTTATTTTCACAGTTTGGAATTTAAACTTTTTTAACCTATATTGATGCTTAAAAGTATACTTTCTATATGGTTTTTATTTTTTAATACCATTTTGAAAAAAAAGGTGTTTATTTTAGGTAGTCTAGCTAATGAATGCACACATTTTGGCATTCTTTTAGCATATATATAACTAGTTTTTTTACTCAATCACTTAGTGCATAAATTAGTTATAAACTTAAGAGTTATGAAAATTTGTAAAAAATTGAATCTAATAATAAGTAAATTTAAATAATTTAAACTTAAAAAGATGTTTGTTTTAGGGACCATCTTTCACAAGTCTAGTAATTCTTTATTGGTTAATATGACCAAGTGTTAAGTGCCATAAGTACCCCTTATTACAGTGAGAAGTTTTAAGCTTTTTATTCACTATTTTAGTTTGAAACATCGAGTAGTTATTTGGTTTGATAAAGTAGAGATTGTTTTCCATCCACCCATTATAGATTAATGAACAATTTCTGTTAATAGTAATCCCTTTAATAAATGTCATGTTATAACCGTCATAAAATAAATATGCTACATAAATTAAATTCGCCTTCAAATGAGGTACATAAAACACGTTTTTTAAAATAATCTTCCTAAAAATTAACAAAGTGTAAAATAATTTCTCCCACTACTTCAGCTGAAACATAGCTCCCATCTTTGGTTTGCAACTAGAGGCTCCTGTCACGCAGACTTCTTGTTTCGCTTAACCCCTGTAAAGAAACACATACATGGTTAGTGACTCCAGAATAAATAATCCAATTGTCAATTGATTCTTCCACTAAGTAAGCTTCAACCACAAAGAGTTTCATACCTTTTCCCTTTTTGGCTAGGTAATCCAAATACTCCTTGTAGTTTGATTCGAAAAGCCCTTTCCTATTGTAGAAGAAACATTTGATCTTTTTAAGATCTTTTGACTTCGTAGCCTTCTTCCTATCCATACGAGGTGGAACCAAAGACTTAGTCGGTTCCTTCTTTCCTTTATCTGTCTGCTTCCCCTTAGAAGACGAGGGGCCCACAGCTAAATTTGATTTAGGTTTCTCCTAAATTGACTTACCACCCTTCAACATCAACTCATAGGATTGTAATTCCTTTATAAGATGAGTCAAGGTATGCGCCTTATTCCCCAAGTTGTAAGCCGCCCTAAAACCAACAAACTCCTTGTTACACTATTTCAATTTGAGTGATCACGTCTAGTTCAACCCCATTTTCCTTTGCTTCTACGAAGAATCCCATAAGCTTAAGCATATGTTCTTTGACCTGAGTGCCAGTTTTTTGTTGAGAATTCATCAAATTTGTAATAGAGGATTGTCGAGCCAATACGACTTGGCCCTCGAGCAAATCCTCTAAATTTGTCATGATCTATTTGGCAGTATGGAAATTCTCGTGTTGCTTTTGCAACACACTACTCATACTTGCTAATGCAAAACATCGAGTAATCGAGTCAAAATCTCTCCAGCTATTTCTTGCTTTGGGTTGAGCTTCAGGATGGCACGTTTCGTCAAGAACAAATTGTATTTCTCATAGTTGAGAACTATTAGTAAGTTTCATTTCCATTCTCGAAATTTATCCCTATTTAATTTATTCTCAGTAAGAATGCTAATAAGTAGAGTAAGAGACATATTTGAACTAAAAAAATAAAGATTCACTAATTACTATCTTTGTATTAAGTTAATATTTTCATTTCAGCAACATATCAAGAATGTGGTATGATGCATGTGTCTTGTATTAAAACCTTGAATTTTTTTTTCATTGCTACGATTTTCTCACACCCATCATCCATATCACCTTGGGGTCCCATGATTAACTAGCAAGAACATGGACTACATCCAATCAATTCCTCAAGACTCCATAAGAACTAACGGCAGTTTAATGTTTGACCATAATCTCTAGCTTAAATATAATTTCTTGGGAAACTATTTAATAAGAGATGATCTTGAGTGTGTAACCATTGACTCAACACCCATCATGAATATGCCCTCATTTGTGAGTCATGTTGGGACAATCTCTTTGAAAGTCATGCATAAGATCTAAAGAATGCCACTTTTTATGTAATCAAATCATTTAAGAAGAAGAGAAATTTATTTTGATTATCTGTTTATACTTATAGATAGAACACAACCTGGCTCATGATACCAATTGTTGGAAAAATCAGGTTTGGAAAGCGCAACGGAAAATAAATTTAGGGAAAACCAAAGTTTTAATTTTTTTTCTAAAACAAGATCTTGGTTGTGATATCTAAAGAAATAATACACTTAATTAAAATTGTACCTTTTCGATTCGTATAGGATAAATGCTTCGACCGACTAGTCTTCTTCGCTATCCTCAAGCTCATGTCTGCCAATTGTGGGCTCGCTTCTAATAAAAAAAATTTCACAAAAATTACTAGTTGGTTAATTTCACAATTTCTCTAAACTTTTGGGTCAAGTTGTAAATCAAAAAAATATCTCTAGAAATTTTCTGAAATAATCTCTTCAGATAATTTTCTCTCAACAACTTTCTCTTGAATTCAAGTGTGTGTAAAATAATGACCCAAGAATCTCTTTATATAGGGAGAGTTTAGAGAGTTTAACTATGATTAAACTTAATTACTTTAATATTAAATTAATATAATATTTATCAAGATAAATATTAGATTAAATACTATATTATATCTTATTAAAATAATAGAATGTTTATCTACAAGATAAACATTAAATTAAATTTAATATTAGAATAATCATTTTAACATTAAATTAATAAAATACTATTAAGATAAGTATTAAATTAAATTTAATATTAAACTATTAAAATAATATTATTTTTAGAATAATTAATATGAAATCGAATTCTCTGGTAGAGTCCAAGTAGGAGTGTAACTCTTCCACTACTCAACCACCAAAGACCAACCATTGTCACCTACCGGATGTAACAACTCGTTTTTTGTGACAGCCCAAAATTGACCCTAGTCGGGAAGTGGTTTCGGGACCACAAAACCGAGTTATGAAAATAATTAATTGTTATATTCTACGTTTATTATGTGTGTACATGCATATGTGGAAGTTTCATTCCCTAATTTCGCCAATTTCATGAGGAATTATTAAATAGGGATCAACATGAGATATGGCAAAATATGATAGGCTAATTTTAAAGGGCTTATTAGTGCATGTCAACACAAAGGTGGACTTGCATGTCAAATTGCCCAATTTCCTTATAGTGGCCGGCCAAGGTGGGTTGATGATGGGCAATATATTTGTGAAATTGATATTGGGTTGTGGGATTTAATGAATAAAAGAAAAGAATAAAAAGAAAGCAAATGAAAAAAAAAGAAAAAAGGCTTCATCCTTGTATTCTTGGCCGAATTGAAGGAAGGAATAGGGGCAAAGAACTTTCGGCCATTTGAATGCTTAATAAGGTTAGTATATTGTGTTAAAGTTGGGAAATTTTAGCTTGTTTTAGGTTAATTATCATGGTTCTTACTTAGACCATGCTAAATTTTTAACTTTGATGGATGGATGGAGCATTCGGCTATGGCTATTAAAGAAGGAAATTTGATTACTTCCTTTAAGTTTTGATGAAGAATGTGTTGAGGAAAGAAATTGATCTTGCTAAAAATATAAATTCTAAATGCTCATATAGGTAATACCCAAATAAAAATGCTTGATGTCTTGAACAAATATTGTTTCGATGGGTGGAATGAGTAATGTCATGTATAGGTTTCGGCTATGGATTTTCATGTTTAATATTTTTATGTTGGTGTTCAAATTGAAAATGGATGTTAGTTGTGCTATAACACTTGCTTAATGATGAAAGGATCATGAGCTTAGGGCTTGAGAGGCATTCGGCTTTGGAGTAAAAATAATAGAAATGGTGTTTAGTCAATGCAAGTGTCCATACTTGTAGAATGTATTGAGTGCTGCAATCGGCCTTAACATAGACATGTGTGTGTTCGGCCACATAAATGAGCACCTAAGTTGATGTGTATGTTCGGCCAAAGGTAAGCATGTTGATGGCTTTATCTTGACTTAGAAGGTTCGGCTAAAGGGAAAATTAGCTAATATGTCGAATTCGATTCGTGAATTCGTACATATGTGACTCTAATGTCTAATGTGTATATGAACTAAGTACCTTGAGGTTCTCTTTTGATGTTCGAGTGAATTGTATTGAATCATTTGATGTGATTAAAAATGCATATGACCATTGTGCATTTGAGCTAAAAGGGTGGCCATATGACCCATCAAACTCCTTGTCATATTCGGCCATAAGCTAGCAAAATGAGACTTTAACGAGTTAAATTTGTTTGATTTAGCTCAAAGAGTTAAAGGAGGTGAATCGAGCAAAGGCAAAGAAAAGGTCATCGAGTAGCCGAGTTGGAACCGTCTTACCCAACACGAGGTAAGTCATTAAGCATGTAGTTGGTATTATTTCAAATGGTCATAATGTTTATGTATTGATGCTGAATGGAATGAATAAATATACATATATATATATATGCATGTACGTATGTGATGATGAAATTGTTGAATGAAAAGAAAAGAGGTAAGATGTACTGAGTTGTTGATCTCGGCACTAAACGTGCGGGTATAACCATTTATGACCATGAGATTGGCGCTAAGTGTGCGGGATTAAATTGTACAGCACTAAGTGTGCGATTTGACTATGTTGCACTAAGTGTGCGAAATGAATATGATGCACTAAGTGTGCGAATTGACCATGCGGCACTAAGTGTGCGAGTTTGACTATGTAGCACTAAGTGTGCGATTTGATTACGTAGCACTAAGTGTGCGAGTTGATTATATAGCACTGAGTGTGCGGACTCAATATACATTCGTGAATCATTATGGACACTATGTGTGCGACACTATTGAGTCGATCGCGGACAGCGGATCGGGTAAGTGTCTTGAGTACATGGCTAATAGGTGCTATGCTTATACTTGGTGTTGAGCTCGGTAAGTTTGAACCTATGTGACAAATATACTTGAAGTCACGTACATAAAATTTATCGTAGGATGGGTGAAAGGCCGTTTAGTCGTTTGATTGTAACGGAGATAAATTGATTTATGAAAATGCTTCAATGTCCTATTGATGAGTATATGGAATGTGAATGCATGAATTGATATGAAATTGAATCGATAGGTTGGAGGAACTATGGTATGGTTCGGTATGGATGGAGTAAATTGTCTCGTTCCATTTTGTTTCCTCTTGTGATAATGTTATTGATGGATGGTAGTGCATTGCTTATGACTTACTGAGTTATAAACTCACTCGGTGTTTCCTTGTCACCCATTATAGGTTGCTTGGACTCATCTATTTTTGCGGGGTCAGGCCGTCATCGAAGTCATCACACCGGATAGCAAGTTTTGGTACTTTCTTCTTAGTTGGCTTAGAAGAACATTTTGGCATGTATAAGCTATTACGTTGTGTTTGAACTTTGGCATGTAAACTTTAAGCCATGCGAAAATGGCACGAATGTTCGATTGAGTTGGATCAAGGGTAGGCATGAAATGGACCTAGTTACTTTCGTAACAGATGCTGGCAGCAGCAGTGTCATGAGATTGAAAAATCACTAAAAATAGTAGGAGTGGAATTAATTGATGAATAAATTATGTAATCGAAGCTTGATGAGTCTGTTTTCATGAGGAAGTAACGAAAAGATCATATGGGCAGTATATTAAGAGATAATCAGATTTTTGTGGGACAGGGCCAGAACAGTTTCTGGATTCCCTGCTCCGACTTTGGAAATTCATTATAAATTAACCAGAGATAATTAGGGGTCATACCATATATGTATAGATTCCTCTCTGAGTCTAGTTTTCATAGAAACAAACGGCATCAGTATTGAAGCCCCGTGCAGGGAGATATCCAAGTCGTAATGGGCAAAGGTCAGTGTAGTCGACCCCTGCAACATGGGAGACTTTGACTAATAAACTGTACTAATTGGCCCAACCAAAAATTCTAGAAAAAAATACATATATGGGAACGTGAGTCTAGTTTCTGGGAAAAATTACGAAACTGATTTTCGAGTTACGAAACTCAAGATATGATTTTTAAAACGACTAGTACACAGATTGGGCAGTGTCTGGAAAATAAATTTTATAAGGGGTTAAAGTCAGTTAACACCTCGTGTTCGACTCCGGTGTCGGTTTCGGGTTCGGGGTGTTACATTTGATTGGTATCAGAGCTATGGTTTAGTCGGTTCTAGGACTACCATAGCGCGTATGAGTCTAGCTATACATGCCGAATGTTAATGGTTAAATGTGTGATGACTTCTGGCGGTTGAAATGTTTTTGTTTTGATTAGTAAATGGATCCCGGTGTAGAGAGAACCTTGGCGGATGACATTGAAAGTGTAGCGGCTGCTCCTGCACAAGGGACGCCGCCTGTTGAACCTCAGTCATCTGCGAATAATCAAGGTGAGGGGGCTAAACAAGCCTTCTTTACCATGATGAATGAGTGGGTCGCGCAATATGCCCGAACCAACCCGGCTGTCCAACAATTCCCAAATTTGAATAATCCACCCCAAGAGCCTGTAATGCCATCAGTCGCTGATCCTGTGAGGCTGAGTAAGCCACCTGTAGACTTGATTAGGAAGCGTGGGGCCGAGGAGTTCAAGGCCATAGTAACTGATGATGCCGAAAGGGCCGAGTTCTGGCTTGATAACACCATTCGGGTGTTCGATGAATTGTCATGCACACCTGACGAATGTCTAAAATGTGCTGTATCTTTGTTGCGAGACTCAGCCTACTATTGGTGGAGGACCTTGATTTCCATAGTCCCGAACGAGCGAGTAACTTGGGACTTCTTTCAAACGGAATTCCGAAAGAAATTTATTAGCCAACGGTTCATTGATCAGAAGCGTAAGGAGTTCTTGGAACTCAAGCAAGGCCGTATGACTGTATCTGAATACGAACATGAATTCGTAAGACTCAGTAGGTATGCCCGGGAGTGTGTAGCTGATGAGGTTGCTATGTGCAAAAGATTCGAGGAAGGATTGAATGAAGATTTAAAGCTACTAATGGGTATTTTGGAAATAAAAGAATTCGTAACACTAGTCGAACGAGCCTGCAAGGTGGAAGAACTTGGAAAGGAGAAGAGGAAGGCTGAATTTGAAGCTAGAGATCATCGTAAAAGATCGACGGGTAAAGCTCCGTCCTCAGCTGTAAAGAAGTTCAGGGAGGACATTAATAAGTCGAGGGCGACTGCGGGAATTTCCATCAGGGCAAGACCATCGATGGGCTCCCGAGCTACTTCGGTAGCTAGTGTGGGCAATAATCATCACGAGAAACCTGAATGTCCCCAATGTGGAAGACGACACTTAGGTGAATGTTGGGGCAAGTCTACTAGCAGGGCCTGTTACGGATGCGGTTCGAAGGACCACTTCATTAGAGATTGCACGGAGCTGGATGAGAAGAATAAGATTCAAGGTGCAAGACCTAGTGGAGTGACATCTAGAGGTAGACCACCGAGAATTTTAGGAGGCAGGGGTGGTAGTCAGAGGGGGGCCTCTGATACGGCCGATCGAGCCGAGAACCGTACTCTTGCTAGAGCATATGCCATTCGCGCACGAGAGGAGGCATCCTCCCCCGACGTCATCACTGGTACCTTCACTCTCTTTGATACTAATGTGATTGCATTGATTGACCCTGGTTCTACTCATTCATATGTATGCGAAACCTTAGCAACCAGTAAGACTCTACCTGTTGAGTCTACTGAGCTCGTAATTCGAGTATCAAACCCTTTGGGTCAATGCGTACTTGTTGATAAAGTGTGTAAGAGATGCCCTCTAATAATCCGAGAATCCTGTTTTCCGGCCGATTTGATGCTTTTGCCGTTCGACGAGTTTGATGTTATTCTTGGTTTGGATTGGTTAACCGCGCATGATGCGGTTGTGAATTGCAAAAGCAAGACTATCGATTTGAGGTGCACAAATAACGAAATAATCCGAGTTGAGTCTGCGGACTTAAGGGGGTTGCCAGCTGTAATATCAGCAATGTTGGCCCAGAAATATGTAAGGAAAGGGTGCGAAGCATACCTCGCGTATGTACTTGATGACAAGGAGTTAGAAAAGAAACCCGAATCGGTGCCGGTGGTCTGTGAATACCCGGATGTTTTTCCTGAAGAGTTACCGGGTTTGCCACCTGTTCGGGAGGTAGAGTTTGGTATTGAGCTTGTACCTGGAACTACGCCAATTTCGATCGCTCCGTATCGTATGGCACTAACCGAGTTAAAAGAGTTGAAAGCTCAGTTGCAAGAATTGACGGATAGAGGTTTCGCTCGACCGAGTTTCTCACCTTGGGGTGCACCAGTATTGTTCGTGAAAAAGAAGGATGGAACCATGAGGTTGTGCATTGACTATCGTCAACTGAATAAAGTGACGATAAAGAATAAGTATCCGTTACCGCGTATTGATGATCTGTTCAATCAATTAAAGGGAGCATCGGTGTTTTCAAAGATAGATTTGAGATCGGGTTATTATCAGTTGCGGATTCGAGATTCGGACGTACCCAAAACTGCTTTCAGAATGAGGTACGGTCACTACGAGTTCTTAGTGATGCCGTTTGGGCTCACTAATGCCCCTGCGGTGTTTATGGATTTGATGAATCGGATCTTCAGGCCGTATTTGGATCGGTTCGTAGTTGTGTTTATTGATGACATCTTGGTCTATTCAAGAGATGAGACCGAACATGCTGAGCATCTGAGGCTAGTGTTACAAATTTTGCGGGATAAGCAGTTATATGCTAAGTTCAGTAAGTGTGAGTTCTGGTTAAGAGAGGTTAGCTTCTTGGGTCATGTGGTATCCGCATCGGGTATCCGAGTTGACCCGAGCAAAATTTCAGCCATACTTAACTGGAAGCCTCCGAGAAATGTTACCGAAGTCCGGAGCTTTCTAGGACTCGCCGGTTATTACCGACGATTTGTCAAAGGTTTCTCGGTGATAGCCATACCAATGACGAAGTTACTTCAAAAGGATGTTAAGTTCGAATGGACGGAGAAATGTCAGAAAAGCTTCGATCAACTGAAAACTCATTTGACTGAAGCTCCAATTTTGGTGCAACCCGAATCGGGTAAAGAGTTTGTCATTTATAGTGACGCATCCCTACTTGGGTTGGGTTGCGTATTGATGCAAGAAGGTCGAGTTGTGGCCTATGCGTCAAGACAATTGAAGCCACACGAGAGAAATTATTCGACCCATGATCTCGAACTAGCCGCCATTGTGTTTGCATTGAAAATATGGCGACATTATTTGTTTGGTGAGAAGTGCCATGTGTTTTCGGATCACAAAAGTCTCAAATATTTGATGACTCAACGAGAGTTGAATCTGCGACAAAGACGTTGGCTTGAGTTGTTGAAAGATTACGAGCTTGTCATTGATTACCACCCGGGAACGGCTAATGTGGTTGCGGACGCCTTAAGCCGGAAATCACTGTTTGCTTTGCGAGCGATGAATGTACACTTGTCTGTTCTACCTGACAATGTGTTAGCAGCTGAATTAAAAGCCGAACCATTATTGACTCGTCAAATTCGTGAAGCTCAGAAAGTCGATGATGAATTGGTTGCAAAACGAGCTGAGTGTGTTCCGAACAAGGAATCGGAGTTTCAGATTGATGATGATGGTTGTTTGAGGTTTAGAAGTCGTTTGTGTGTTCCAAGGAATTCGGAACTCATTCCGATGATTCTGAACGAAGCCCATTGTAGCCGAATGTCAATTCACCCGGGGAGCACGAAAATGTACAATGACTTGAAACGTCGGTTTTGGTGGCATGGTATGAAACGAGACATCTCCGACTTTGTTTCGAGATGTTTAATATGTCAACAAGTGAAAGCGGAACATCAAGTGCCTTCAGGGTTACTTCAGCCGATCATGATACCCGAGTGGAAATGGGACCGAGTCACAATGGACTTTGTGTCCGGACTGCCATTGTCAACAAGTAAGAAGGATGCAATTTGGGTTGTGGTTGATAGACTGACTAAGTCGGCTCACTTTATCCCCGTGCGTACGGATCTTTCATTGGATAAACTAGCCGAATTGTATGTCTCTCAGATTGTGAGATTACATGGAGTACCTACTTCTATCGTGTCGGATAGAGATCCGAGATTTACCTCACGATTTTGGAAGAAATTGAAGGAAGCTTTGGGTACCAAGCTGCATTTTAGCACCGCTTTTCACCCCCAAACCGATGGTCAATCCGAGCGGATAATTCAGATACTTGAGGATATGTTGAGATGTTGCATCCTCAAGTTCAGTAGTTCATGGGAACGGTATCTACCTTTGATTGAATTCGCTTACAACAATAGTTTTCAATCAAGTATTAAGATGGCACCTTATGAGGCTTTGTACGGTCGTAAATGCCGTACGCCATTGTTTTGGACCGAGCTTGGTGAAAGTAAAATTTTCGGAGTTGATTTGATTAAAGATGCCGAACAAAAAGTAAAGGTAATCCGCGAAAGTCTGAAGGTAGCCACAAATCGTCAAAAATCGTATGCGGATTTAAAACGAAAGGACATTGAATATCAGGTGGGAGATAAAGTGTTTCTTAAAGTGTCACCTTGGAAGAAGGTACTCAGATTTGGCCGTAAAGGCAAGTTGAGCCCGAGATTCATTGGGCCGTACGAAATTTCCGAACAAGTGGGGCCGGTTGCATATAGATTGATTTTGCCCCCTGAACTTGAAAAGATTCACGACGTCTTTCATGTTTCGATGCTTCGGCGCTATAGATCTGATCCTTCGCACATAATTAGTCCGTCGGAGGTTGAAATTCAGGCTGATATGAGTTATGAAGAAGAGCCGATGCGTATCCTAGCTCGTGAAGTGAAGGAGTTGCGAAACAAAAGAGTTCCCCTAGTAAAAGTGTTATGGCTCAAACACGGGATCGAGGAAGCTACTTGGGAAACCGAGAGCTCGATGAAAGAACGATACCCAAACCTATTTACCGGTAAGATTTTCGGGGACGAAAATTTCTTAAGTGGGGGAGAGTTGTGACAGCCCAAAATTGACCCTAGTCGGGAAGTGGTTTCGGGACCACAAAACCGAGTTATGAAAATAATTAATTGTTATATTCTACGTTTATTATGTGTGTACATGCATATGTGGAAGTTTCATTCCCTAATTTCGCCAATTTCATGAGGAATTATTAAATAGGGATCAACATGAGATATGGCAAAATATGATAGGCTAATTTTAAAGGGCTTATTAGTGCATGTCAACACAAAGGTGGACTTGCATGTCAAATTGCCCAATTTCCTTATAGTGGCCGGCCAAGGTGGGTTGATGATGGGCAATATATTTGTGAAATTGATATTGGGTTGTGGGATTTAATGAATAAAAGAAAAGAATAAAAAGAAAGCAAATGAAAAAAAAAGAAAAAAGGCTTCATCCTTGTCTTCTTGGCCGAATTGAAGGAAGGAATAGGGGCAAAGAACTTTCGGCCATTTGAATGCTTAATAAGGTTAGTATATTGTGTTAAAGTTGGGAAATTTTAGCTTGTTTTAGGTTAATTATCATGGTTCTTACTTAGACCATGCTAAATTTTTAACTTTGATGGATGGATGGAGCATTCGGCTATGGCTATTAAAGAAGGAAATTTGATTACTTCCTTTAAGTTTTGATGAAGAATGTGTTGAGGAAAGAAATTGATCTTGCTAAAAATATAAATTCTAAATGCTCATATAGGTAATACCCAAATAAAAATGCTTGATTTCTTGAACAAATATTGTTTCGATGGGTGGAATGAGTAATGTCATGTATAGGTTTCGGCTATGGATTTTCATGTTTAATATTTTTATGTTGGTGTTCAAATTGAAAATGGATGTTAGTTGTGCTATAACACTTGCTTAATGATGAAAGGATCATGAGCTTAGGGCTTGAGAGGCATTCGGCTTTGGAGTAAAAATAATAGAAATGGTGTTTAGTCAATGCAAGTGTCCATACTTGTAGAATGTATTGAGTGCTGCAATCGGCCTTAACATAGACATGTGTGTGTTCGGCCACATAAATGAGCACCTAAGTTGATGTGTATGTTCGGCCAAAGGTAAGCATGTTGATGGCTTTATCTTGACTTAGAAGGTTCGGCTAAAGGGAAAATTAGCTAATATGTCGAATTCGATTCGTGAATTCGTACATATGTGACTCTAATGTCTAATGTGTATATGAACTAAGTACCTTGAGGTTCTCTTTTGATGTTCGAGTGAATTGTATTGAATCATTTGATGTGATTAAAAATGCATATGACCATTGTGCATTTGAGCTAAAAGGGTGGCCATATGACCCATCAAACTCCTTGTCATATTCGGCCATAAGCTAGCAAAATGAGACTTTAACGAGTTAAATTTGTTTGATTTAGCTCAAAGAGTTAAAGGAGGTGAATCGAGCAAAGGCAAAGAAAAGGTCATCGAGTAGCCGAGTTGGAACCGTCTTACCCAACACGAGGTAAGTCATTAAGCATGTAGTTGGTATTATTTCAAATGGTCATAATGTTTATGTATTGATGCTGAATGGAATGAATAAATATACATATATATATATGCATGTACGTATGTGATGATGAAATTGTTGAATGAAAAGAAAAGAGGTAAGATGTACTGAGTTGTTGATCTCGGCACTAAACGTGCGGGTATAACCATTTATGACCATGAGATTGGCGCTAAGTGCGCGGGATTAAATTGTACAGCACTAAGTGTGTGATTTGACTATGTTGCACTAAGTGTGCGAAATGAATATGATGCACTAAGTGTGCGAATTGACCATGCGGCACTAAGTGTGCGAGTTTGACTATGTAGCACTAAGTGTGCGATTTGATTACGTAGCACTAAGTGTGCGAGTTGATTATATAGCACTGAGTGTCCGGACTCAATATACATTCGTGAATCATTATGGACACTATGTGTGCGACACTATTGAGTCGATCGCGGACAGCGGATCGGGTAAGTGTCTTGAGTACATGGCTAATAGGTGCTATGCTTATACTTGGTGTTGAGCTCGGTAAGTTTGAACCTATGTGACAAATATACTTGAAGTCACGTACATAAAATTTATCGTAGGATGGGTGAAAGGCCGTTTAGTCGTTTGATTGTAACGGAGATAAATTGATTTATGAAAATGCTTCAATGTCCTATTGATGAGTATATGGAATGTGAATGCATGAATTGATATGAAATTGAATCGATAGGTTGGAGGAACTATGGTATGGTTCGGTATGGATGGAGTAAATTGTCTCGTTCCATTTTGTTTCCTCTTGTGATAATGTTATTGATGGATGGTAGTGCATTGCTTATGACTTACTGAGTTATAAACTCACTCGGTGTTTCCTTGTCACCCATTATAGGTTGCTTGGACTCATCTATTTTTGCGGGGTCAGGCCGTCATCGAAGTCATCACACCGGATAGCAAGTTTTGGTACTTTCTTCTTAGTTGGCTTAGAAGAACATTTTGGCATGTATAAGCTATTACGTTGTGTTTGAACTTTGGCATGTAAACTTTAAGCCATGCGAAAATGGCACGAATGTTCGATTGAGTTGGATCAAGGGTAGGCATGAAATGGACCTAGTTACTTTCGTAACAGATGCTGGCAGCAGCAGTGTCATGAGATTGAAAAATCACTAAAAATAGTAGGAGTGGAATTAATTGATGAATAAATTATGTAATCGAAGCTCGATGAGTCTGTTTTCATGAGGAAGTAACGAAAAGATCATATGGACAGTATATTAAGAGATAATCAGATTTTTGTGGGACAGGGCCAGAACGGTTTCTGGATTCCCTGCTCCAACTTTGGAAATTCATTATAAATTAACCAGAGATAATTAGGGGTCATACCATATATGTATAGATTCCTCTCTGAGTCTAGTTTTCATAGAAACAAACGGCATCAGTATTGAAGCCCCGTGCAGGGAGATATCCAAGTCGTAATGGGCAAAGGTCAGTGTAGTCGACCCCTGCAACATGGGAGACTTTGACTAATAAACTGTACTAATTGGCCCGACCAAAAATTCTAGAAAAAAATACATAGATGGGCACATGAGTCTAGTTTCTGGGAAAAATTACAAAACTGATTTTCGAGTTACGAAACTCAAGATATGATTTTTAAAACGACTAGTACACAGATTGGGCAGTGTCTGGAAAATAAATTTTATAAGGGGTTAAAGTCAGTTAACACCTCGTGTTCGACTCCGGTGTCGGTTTCGGGTTCGGGGTGTTACATTTTTAGTCAAATCAGAATAGTTGTTTTGGAACCAAAAATTTGAGGGAAAAATAATTATTTTATTATTATTTTAATGTACACAACATGATAATATGTTTGTGTGAAATTTTTGTTAGGAAATTTTATCATTTGGATGGTTAATTTGATAAAAAGGACTAAATCGCATAAAGTATAAAACTTGAGTTCTATTAGCTAAAGGTGTCTAATAGCTATAGAACTTTATAATGGAGGTCCTTATGTTGTAATTAGACCATTATATTGGTGAGTGGACATATTTTTACATATTAGTAAGTATTTTAATGGTTAATAGTCAAGGTTAGATAAGTAATTATGTAAATAAATATAAAATAAATAAAAAAAAACGCCATTATAATCATAATATTCTTCATCCAACCAATTTTATCAAAGAAAATAACCATTTTTTTAAGCTTAGAAATTTGGCAACTTCAATCTTGGCAATTAGGTATAATGATTTCTATGTTTTAAAGATCGTTACAACTAGGACTAGCTAGCCTAGGGACTAATTTGCAAAACTGTTAAAGATTTTGAATGTTTACATTGATGAATAAGCATGTATTTTAAGTTTCTTGATATATTATGAATGTTGGTTGTGAATTATACAAGTTTTGTTAAGTGATTTTTAGTGAAAATGTAAAATAGGGATTAAATTGTGAAATATGGAAAATTTGTGGTTAAAATGTGAAATAAATAAATAAATATGGGCTGCTAGGGACTAATTGGTAATTCGGCTAGCATGGGTTAGTATTGAATTGCATGAATTTGTGTTTTTATGAAATAATGACTAAATTGTAAAAATGTTGAAATATTAGGGGCAAAAGTGTAAATGTGCTTTAAAGAGTGTTTTGGACTAAATTGAATAGAGGGATAATTAAATGAGTTGAATTTGATATTATATAGATCAAGAAAAGGAGAATTTGGAATTAGATTGGGGAAAAGGCAAAAGTACTCGATTAATCGACCAATTTCATCATTTTTGCACTCCAGGTAACTTCGTATATTATAGGTTTTAATACAAATGATTTTCATAGGCTTTGATATTGCATAAATTGTGAATACAAGACTATGGGTATGTTTGATAGTGATTTGACGACGATTCAACATTCGAAATCCCAGTTGAACTTTAGGAATAGTTTAGGATACTTGTGACATGTCATTAGGAGACATATTGAGTTGTCTTTGGGCCATTATATTAGCACTTTAGGTGTGAGTTATACCGATTTAGCTTCGGGCTATGAATATCGGCTGATTTGGCTTCGGGCCATGATATCAGTACATCGGATATAAGCTACCTTGATTTGGCTTCGGGCCATGGTTGTGTGCAAGACTCTTGATTATCCGAATTCTATTCTGAATGGTTCAACCAATGAACGAAAGATGTGATTGAGTATGAGAATGATATGAGATGGTACAGGTATGTGCATGACATGTATAAGATTTGGTTCAAAGAAACTTGTAAAGAATGTGATTAATATCATAATTGTGTATATGAAAGGATTGTTAGCTAATGTATGATAAATGTTAATAAATTCAAATTGTTGAATTATAATCTTAAGACTGAATTGAGTTTATTTTATACGAGCTTATTAAGCTTTATAGCTTACTTTGTTTATTTTCCCGTGTTTTATAGTGTTATCAAGCTAGCTTAGATTCAAGGATTGTCAGAGATCGCTTCGCACTATCCACCTTTCACTTGGTACCTATGAAATTTGGTATTTTAAGTATATGACATGTATAGAGACTTGGTCTTTTTTAGTATATGTTGTAGCACCCCTAACACGTATCCGTCGCTGGAATAGGGTTACGAGGAATTACCAATCAAAGCACAACATATAATATACATTTCCTATACATGATTCAATTTCACATAAATATCAATCTAACAGAATCATATTATCTCTTATAAGGTTCTACGAGACATTAAAACATGCTTAAACGAGGTTCGAGACTAAACTGATAACATTTGCAAACTTTGAGAAATTTATAAAATTTTCAAGCATTCAGGGGTCACACGCCCGTGTGAACAGGCCGTGTGCCTCACAATACCACAAGACACACCATGTCACAGACTATGTGAAAATAGGGCATACATACTGGCTTGTATCACACGGCTGAGGACACGCTCGTGTGCCATAGACGTGGGAACACTGGAGGGGTTATTGACTTGGGTTACACAGCGGGCCACACGCCCATGTACTAGCCCGTGTTTCACACACGGCCAATAGACATGCCCATGTGTCTAGACCATGTCAAACCTGTAGGGTATACTGACTTAAATTCAAAGGGTACCCCAGGGGACACACGTCCATTTAGCATGACCATGTGTCGCACATGGTTGAGAGACACACTCGTGTCTCTGCTTGTGTGGACAAAAATTGGCTATTTGCAAAACCATTTTTGCCACCCTATTTTTACAAGCATACACAAGTATAATTTGTATATATAATTCAACCCAATTGGCAGGCACTTCATAACCATTCATACACATATCATACCATTTAGAAACCATTCTCTTAACTACTCAAATACATGGCCAAAACAAACCAAATCAATAAGTTAAAATCATCAAATTTGCATAACTTCTAAATGCATTTCTTTATCATTTCAATTACCAAATCTTGTCACAAAATATACCATTTCATCATCTCAAAATCAACAACATGCTATCTTCCAAACATTAATACACCAATTATCAACTAGCTACACAATCAAACATATATCAATCACCAAATATGCCAAAGTGTAAGGTCATATATATACACCACATATATCACTTATCAAAATATCCTCGTGTCCGAGCTAGCTTCGATTATCTATAAAACAAGGAAAAAACATTCAAAGTAAGCTTTAAATGCTTAATAAGACATATACAAATAAATTATCAAATGAATCAATATCATTTCCATCAATAAGCAACCATGAATTAACATTTATAACATTACAAACCTTTCTGATTGTACATATATTCAATATCATAATTGAATTCATCAAATGCTTCCCTTTCAGTACTTGTATGAATCTCGTATGTACCTGAGCCGTTTAGCTCATCCAAACATTCTTTCTCGACTTGAATTTTCCCGTTGAACCATTCGAAATCATTAAGGATACTCGAAAATCACATAAAGCTTGTACAATGCCATATCCTAGATATGGTCTTACATGTTACCACATATCGATACTACTGTCCCAGACAGGGTCTTACACGAAATCGAATAATGATGCCAATGTCCCAGACATGGTCTTACACGTAATCAAAATACAATGCCAATGTCCCAGGCATGGTCTTACATGCAATCACATCTCAGTAACCTAATGTCATGACATTTGTATCCTATACTATTCTTAAGGTCAGTACGGGACTTTCAGATGTCGTAACTTTGTCGATTCTTGCTCGTATTTGCTTGTTCAACATTCATAATAATTCAATGACAATTAAATGTGTATAATTCAATTTCAAGACATTTATTTGCATATGAACTTACCTCGATCATAGAAACAACGAAACTAACCGATTAATCAAGTACTTTGTTCTTGTCTCAATCTAAGTCTGATTTCTTTCATTCTTGATCTATATACATTCAAAATTAACTCTTTTATTCCTCAATTCATTCAATTTCATCCAAAACACACAATTTGGGGCATTTTTCACATTAATCGCTATAATTTCACATTTTCTCAATTTAGTCCCTATTTTATAAAAACACAAAAAATCATGAAATTCAATTTAACCCATGCTTGACCGAATTTCATAGGGACCTCTGGCAGCCCAAAACTTTCTTTTATTTTACATTTCAATCACTCAATTTACAAATTTCTCAAATTAATCCCTTTTTGACATTTTTGTCAAAAATCACTTTACAGAGTATTTAAATCTATCAAAAAATAATCATTTTCCATTATCAAACATTTAAAAGCTTAAACATTCATCAATGTAACTTCAAAAAATCATCAAAAAACTCAAAAATTAAGGCATAGGCTAGCTAGAATACGAAGCAACGATCTCAAAAACGTAAAAATCATCAAAAATCGAGTAAAGAACATACCTTAATTAATCCCTCAAAATGCCGAACCCTAAATGACACGGAAGCTTTATTTTCTCTTCAATAATCGGTTATAGATGAAGAAATAAAGATGATTTTGGTTTTTGTTTTATTTAATCTAACTTAATTAATTAAATTACATATTTAACCTTAATGAAACCATTATTAAATCACCTAATATATGCCCATTTATGTCAAATTCCACTATCCATGGTTTAATAACTTCATAAGGACCTTTCATTTAATAAACCATAGTAATGAAACACTTTAAACAAGTAGAATGCACATTGTGCATTTTATGCGATTAAGTCCTTTTATCAAATTGGGCACTCAAACGCTAAAATTAGCTCACAAAATTTTCACACATATGTTATCACATGCTATAAACACCAAAAATAATATTAAAATAATTTTACGATCTCAAATTTATGGTTCCAAAACCATTGTTCTGATTTAGCTAAAACCGAGCTGTTACAATTCTCCTCCTTAAGGATTTTCATCCCCGAAAATCTTACCAGTGAATAGGTTTGGGTATTGTTCTCTCATAGGATCTTCGAGTTCCCACGTAGCTTCTTCAACCCCGTGTCGATGCCATAAGACTTTCATTAATGCAATTTTCTTATTTCTCAGCTCTTTGATCTCACGAGATAAAATTTGAATTGGTTCTTCACTATATGACAAATCTGACTGAATTTTAACTTCAGAAGGAGAAATAATATGTGAGGGGTCTGACCAGTATCGTTGAAGCATCGATACATGAAAAACATTGTGAATCTTCTCTAACTCACTCGGTAAATGTAAAGCCCAAATTAGGGCCTAGTCAAAACGGTGGTCTCGGGACCCCCAATATGAAGTTGGAAAAATTATTTTTATTATTATTATGAGGTTATAGTATGATTTTATTAGAGCATGAAAAATTTGGGGAGTTAATTTTACTGTTTGTGAGCTAGATTGTGAAAAAGGACTAAATCGCATAAATGGAAAAAGCTGCATCTTAGTAGCTAAATGTGTCAAATAGCTAGAGAAATAAAATTGAGGGCTTTTAAAGGGAAATTATACCCTTTTTAACATTCAGATTTCTTGTGTGCCAGTGTGAGACATGTCTAGGACATGCGTCAACCACATTATGAGTGCAAGTGTAAGACCATGTATGGGACATGGCATCGGCGTAGAGATGAGTGCCAGTGTAAGACATGTCTAGGACATTCATCAGCTTCGACGATGATATCCAGTGTAATGCATCAGCTGAGAGTTGTGTTAGTGTAAGACATGTCTGGGACATGCATCAACACATATATACGAGAGCTAGTGTAAGACCATGTCTGGGACATGGCATCGACCTCAATGATGATAGCTATTGTAAGACCATATTTGGGACATGGCATCGATAACTTATCCCATGTTTGAGGCTTATAGAATATCCGGTAGTATTCCAAAAGTTTAACTTTAAAGGTTATGAAAGTGGATTAATAAGGAAAGTATAATAATGTTGTGAGTGGTACAGGTACCTATTTGGTATACATGAGTAATGAGCTCAAATTAGAGAATGTGACTTGAGTAGACGGTAATGAGTAATACAAGTTTATGCTTATCTTTGAGTTATGAGCATGATGACTAATGGTGAAATTTTTGTTGTATATTTATTTATATGCAACTTACTAAGCTTTATGTTTACTCTCTTTCTTTTCCCTTTTCTTTCAGTGCCACTTAATTAGCTCAAGGGTCTCTCGAAGTAAGAGTTATTGATCACACTGTTAGCCGTAATACTCGGTATAGTTGGATTTATATTTTTGATTATGGCATGTATAGGGCTAGACCTTATTAATTTGTGTCCTTGAGAATTGACCAAATGTGTTGGTCTAGAATAGATTCTACTCTTTACGTTGAGCCTTGAATGAGGGCTTTCATTTTGAGTCTATAGAAGATGCATCTTCATGGTTGAATGAATGTCTATTATGTTTGTTTTGGTATCGGTTGGTATTGACATGAAAATAGGTACACTAGGGTGGCAAAGAGCCTTGGTACATGGGCTTGTGTCTAAGCTATGTGTGACACATGGCCAGCCCTATGGGCGTGTGAGAAGGCCGTGTGTCCCCTGCACCTAGAAATTTCAAGTCAGAATGCATGGTAAGGATCACACGTCTCAGCCGTGTAGAGGGCACGGCCTAGTAGACGGGCGTGTACCATGGTCGTGTGATGCTGACGTCAGAAACAGAATACCCAGGTTTTTGCACATGGGTTGCTCCACGGGCGTGTTGAGGCTTTGTGAAAGGACATAGGCAAAGGGCACGGGCGTGTGTCCAGGCCATGTGAAGTCTGCACTTGTTTTATGAAAAATTGTAAATATTAAATTGGCCACACGAGTGCAGGACATGGGCATATCCCAAGCACACAGACGTGTGCCCTATACTCACACGGGCGTGTGGAGTCTTAAGGCATGAAATTTTCTAAGCTTTTCTTGAGCCCTCGGTTTGATCCCGAATCTCCTCGAATGTATGTTTTGGGCCTCATAAGCCCAATTAAGGGACAAATTGCTTATGAAATGAAAATTTTTAAATTGATCAAGATTTTATGGTCTGATTTCCTAAGATTGGTTGAGTTTAAGTTCGGTAGCGCCTCAAACCCTTGTTCCAGCGTTGGATACGGGCGAGAGGTGTTACAGTAAAGCTAACCGATATGCCACTAGACCTATTCTTTCAATGATCTCAACGGCCCGGTGAATCTCAGACTCAATTTCCTTTATGACCAAATCGAAGTTTTTCTTCCACGGAGATACTTTCAAAAATACTTTATCCCCGATCTGAAACTCAATATCTTTCTGTTTCAAGTTTGCGTATGATTTTTGATGATCTAACGTTGCTTTCAGGCTATCACGAATTACTTTCACTTTCTATTCAGTCTTTTAAACCAAATTGACCCCAATAATCTTATTCTCGCATAGCTCAGTCCAGTACAATGGTGTTCGACACCTCTGACCGTATAAAGCTTCGTACGGTGCCATTTTAATACTCGATTGAAAACTGTTGTTATATGTGAATTCAATCAACGGAAAATACTTTTCCCATGTACCTTCGAACTAAAGAATGCAACATCTTAATATATCCTCAAGTATTTGTATAACTCGCTCGGATTAACCATCCATCTGCAAGTGAAATGTAGTATTAAAATGTAGTTGTAACAGCCAAATTTTCAGTGGTGTCGGAAACAGTGATTCGAGATCACTAAATCCGACGAGTAAGTTTAGAAATTTTAATAAATAATAATTATGGGCCAAGCGCGAACTTAAAAGAATTTTTTTAATTAGTGAATTTTGCGATTTTAAAAGAATTAATCAGGTAAATTGGGTTGAAAATGAGGTATCGAGACCTCGGATTCATAAACCGAGCCATAAATATTTTTATAAATATTTATGGAGTGTTATTAAATTAGTATTAAAGTTTCATTAGAAAATTTTAACGTTTGGTTAGTCAATTAATTAAAAAGGACTAAATTGAAAATAGTGCAAAATTTGTTAAATTGTGATTAAATAGTTTAAGTGATTAAAAAGGAGGGATTTAAAAGGCAATTGGACCCAAATTGTATGGGCTGGACGGTTGGGCAAGAAAATCAGCAAAAAGACAAGGAGAAACAAGGGCAAAATGGGAAATTTTACAAATTAAACATATAAAACAAGACAAAATTGAAAAATCTAGAGATATCATCATTTTTCTTCAGCAAAAATGCCATGGGATGCCTGAAAGTTGCTATTTTTTCATACTTTGACATATGTGAGTTCAATTCTTGCCCTTTTCTTTGAGATTTTTATGTTTTTGTGACTTTTACAATTAGGTCCAAGTGTTTAATTCATTAGTTTTTGATTTTATGGAAAACATTGAAAGCTACCATTGATAAGTGTTGGTTGTTTATGATGAAGTAAAATGAATTTGAAACTTTGATTTTTTTGTTTGATGATTTTATCAAGTAATTTCAATAGAAATTGATTTTAGGACCTAATTGTGAAAAAGTTATGAATTAAGGTTTAGTGTTAAAATTCTGATTTCCAAAGGTTGTGTAATAGTTTAGAATGATGGAATAAAATGTTAATTGAGAAAAATTAGCTTAATAGATGGGCTAATTGAGCAAGGATGGAATTGTATGACCTGTGAAATTTACAGGAAAAATGGTAATAAACATCTTGAACTAAAACAATTTTGGACAGCAGCAGTAGGTTAACTTTGAAAAATCACCATAAATTTTAAAAATCTAATTAGAGGATGAAAAAAATATTGAATTAAAGCTCATTGAGTCTAGTTTCTCATAGAAGAAACGATATAAGTAATTGAATTGTAAATTATAAGATATAATGAATTTTGTGAGACAAGGTCAGAATAAATTTGGGTTCCCCTGTTTTGACTTTGGAAAATCACCAAAAATTGGAGAAAATTTATTTGAGGATAAAATTTATATGCTTAGAATACTTAATGAGTCTATTTTCAATATAAATCAATGGGAAAATTATCCAAGTTTTGTACTGTGATATAATTAATTTTTAGTGAAACAGGGGAAACTTAAATGAATAAAATGTACTAATTGGCTAAACCAAAAATTCTGAAAATTTTATAGTCGAATTATATGTGAGTCTAGTTTCAGATAAAATTTACGGATATTAATTTGGAGATCTTTATCTCGAATTATAAATAATTGAGTGACTATAACTCGTGTGAACAACTTGATGTGAGCATTAATAAGGAAATTGTGAAATAGTACTTACAAGAATGTTATATACATTAAGGATGTGCAATGGAGAGGAGGAGGAGGAAAATAAATGATATATGTTTATAAGAAAACAGTATGAGAATGATACATATCATGACATGTATATATATAACTAGTTTCAATATGATGCTTGTTGGGTATGAAGCTGGATTGAAATGTCTCAGGCAAGTATTTTATTCTGCGCAACTGAAATGTGGTATTTTATGAAGATATGATCTAGCTTTAAATATGAATGCTTGATAATTAAGCTGAAAATATTTGGTAAGATGATAATCATGGTATAAAAGTATAAATGGTACCATAATAGACAAGGTAAAATGAGTATGAGAGATACATGTATGATGACATACAAATACTATGTTTGTAGTTTAATTGAGAATATTTAATCATTAAATGAATACCATGTTATATGCTTTTGATTTTGTAAGAGTGTGTAAGAGATTAAGGTTGACCAAGGCTTGGAAAATAGCTTAGGTATTGACCACACAGGCAGAGACACGGCCGTGTGTCTCAACCGTTTATGGAACACGACTTTAGGACATGGGCGTGCGATGTGGCCGTGTGCCCCTAAATTGATGATGATGTCATAAATAGAAAGCTCCACGAACAAGGGACACGGGCGTGTCCCAAGCCACACGGGCATGTGGAATCCACACGGCCTAATCACACGGGCATGTGAGTACTGTTCACAAGTAAAATATTTTAAAAAATTAAGCGAAAAAAATCGGTTAAGTTCCGACTTGATTTTAATGTTCATGTTGGGCTTCGAGGGCCCAAATAAAGGTCGTTATATATATATATTATCTCAGAAAGTGAATAGTAATGTTTTGATTAATCTGTAAATGTTTTGTATGTACTGGTAACACTTTGTAACCCTATTTCGGCGACGGATACGGGTTAGGGGTGCTACAGTAGTTTTAAACCCAGTGCATCTTGCAGTTTCTTTCAAAACCTCGATGTGAACCTCGAATCTCTATTCGAAACAATTGAAACAGGTACTCCGTGTAACCTCACAACCTCGAAGATATACAACTCAGCTAGCTTTTCAAGCAAATAGTTCGTTCGTACCGAAATGAAATGAGCCAATTTTGTCAATCTGTAGACTATAACCCAGATCGCATCTTGCTTTCTCAGAGATAGGGGCAATCCCAACACAAAATCCATTGTTACTCTATCCCATTTCCACTCGGGAATCATAATAGGCTGTAATAAACCAGACGATATGTGATGCTCAGCTTTAACTTGCTGACAAATCAAACATTTAGAAACGAACTCTGAGATATCACATTTCATACCAGGCCACCAATAAAGCTGTTTTAAATTAAAATACATTTTTTTGCTTCTAGGATGAATCGATAAAAGACTACTATGTGCTTCGTTCAAAATCATTCGAATCAACTTTGAATTTCTCGGAACACATATTCAACCTTTGAATCTTAAACAATCATTAGCGTCAACTTGAAATTATGAATCAATGTTCGAATCACATTGAGCTCGTTTTGCTAACATCTCATTATCAACTTTTTGAGCTTCATAAATCTGTTGTAAAAAGAATGGTCTTGCTTTCATCTCGGCCACAGTCGAACCATCATTACACAAAGCTATATGAGTGTTCATCGTACGTAGAGCGAACAGAGATTTCTGGCTTAATGTATCAGTAAGAACATTTGCTTTTCCTGGATGGTAATCACTCACTAGCTTATAATATTTTAGCAATTCTAACCATCTCCGTTGTCGTAAATTCAAATATTTTTGATTCATCAGATATTTCAAACTCTTGGGATCTGAATAAACATGGCATTTCTCCCCGAACAGATAATGGCGCCAAATATTCAACGCAAACACAATAGCTGCTAACTCTAAATCACGCGTCGGGTAATTCTTTTCATGCGACTTCAACTGTCTCGAGGCATAAGCTATGACTTTGCCTTTCTACATCAAAATACAACCCAGACCATTCAACGATGCATCACTATAGATTACAAATTCTTTACCTGATTCTAGCTGTACTAACACTGGAGCTTCAGTTAAAAGAGCGTTCAGTTAATCAAAACCTTTCTGACATTTCTCAGACCGTTCAAACTTTACATCTTTTTGAAGCAATCTCGTCAATGGAGTCGCAATCATTGAAAAGCCTTTCACAAATAGTCTAGAATAACAAGTTAGTCCTAGAAAACTACGGACTTTGATTACATTTCTCGGAGGCTTCCAATCCATAATCATAGATATCTTGCTCGGATCGACTCAAATACCTGATGCTGACACAATATGCCCTAAAAAACCAACTTCACGCAACCAGAATTCACAATTGCTGAACTTTGCAAATAACTGCTTATCCCAAAATGTCTACAATACAATTCTCAAATGCTCGGTATGCTCGGATTCATTTCATGAGTATATCAATATGTCGTCAATAAATATGACAACAAATCAATCTAAGTACGGTCTGAAAATCCGGTTCATTAAATCCATAAAGACAGTAGGTGCATTTGTTAGTCTGAAAGGCATAACTAAAAATTCATAATGTCCGTACCTCGTTAGGAAAGCTGTCTTTGGCACATCAAAGTCTCTAACTCGCAACTGGTAATAATCGGATCTCAAATCTATCTTTGAAAACACTATATCCCCTTTTAACTGATCAAACGAATCATCTATTATGGGTATAGGATATTTATTCTTGATCATCACTTTGTTAAGTTGTTAATATTCTATACACATTCTCATCGTGCCATCTTTCTTTTTCACAAACAAAACGGGAGCACCCCAAGGTGAGAAACTCGGTCTTGTAAGCACTCTTTTAGTTAATTCTTGCATCTGAGATTTCAATTCTTTTAACTCTATCGGGGCCATTCGATATGGATCTATAGATATCGACGTTGTTCCTGACACTAACTCAATGCCAAAATCAACTTCACGGATCGGTGGTAAACCTGGTAACTCTTCAGGAAATACATCTGGATATTCACACACAATTGGCACTGATTCAATCTTCTTTTTAGTCACTTTTTTATCAAGCACATAAGCAAAGTAAGCTTCACAACCCATTCTCACATATTTTTGAGCTAACATTGAAGAAATCACAGCTAGTAAGCCATTCAAATCATCTGACTCAATTCAGATAATTTCATTAGTGTAATATCCTGATTTTGGGCCTAGTCAGAATAGTGGTTTCGTGACCACAAAATCCGAGATAGAAATAATTATTTTATGATTATTTTTAGGTCTATGATATGATTGCATGATTGTGTGAAAATTTCGTGAAGAAATTTTATGCATAAGGTGCTTAAATTGAAATTAGGGACTAAATCGAATAATTTGTAAAACTTGCATTCTAGAAGTTTCTAGTATGAAATTGTTTTTAAATATTAATTAGGAGGTCTTAAATAGAAATTTTACCAATTTCAAAGTCTATGGACAAAAATTGGACATGGATGGAATTTTTGGAAAGTTTAGTAGTAAGGGCATTTTGGTCATTTAGGGGTAAAATGAATTAAAATACAAAATTAAAAGCCAATTCTGCTCATCTTCAACCCCATGGCCGAATATAGCAAGGAGAAACCATGGATAGGGTTTTTCAAGCTTCCAAGCTCGATTGTAAGTCCGTTCTAGCCTCGTTTTTAATGATTTTTACGTTTTTGGAGTCCCGGTAGCTCGATTTAGCTTATGCTAGCAATAATTTAACCTAGGGTTTATATTTGGAAAAATACCCATAGGTGAAATTTGTGTATTTTGGTGTTTTATGATAGAATATGAGGTTTTAAATTATGTTAGACAACTTGTGCTACTCGGTTTTAAGCGAAAACTAGCAAAAGGGCTTAATCGGTAAAAATACCTAATAGTCATAAGTACATGTTAGAGTGAGAATTTGATGTTGCCATAGAAGGGAAAAATGATCAGCATGTCATAAAACATAAGAAAATAGGCTAAAGTTTAATTTACAAGCTTTGGGGCAAAAGTGTAAATATGCAAAAGTTTAGGGGTAAAACTCTAATTTTGCCAAAATATGATTTTGGGTCAATTTGAATAATGTGAGTCCTAATTAGACTATATTTTAAATGATAGAGCAAGGAAAACTAAAATTCAGGCCAAAATGGAAATATACCAAATTGTGGACGAAATGGTAAAAGTAGCCATTTTCGCATACGAGGTAAGTTCATATGTAAATGTTGGTAACGTAGTTATTATTTTAAATGTTTTTATGTTATTTAAATGATACGATAATTATTATGAAATATTATACTGTGATAATTGTTTGTTAATATGTCAAATTATGTGATATACTTGGAAAATGTGAAATACTACCGAGTATCGGTAACGGCATTCCGTAGAAGATGGTTGAGACACATGATTGGGAAAAAGGTCCCGTTGAACCTTAGGAATGGATTAGGATACAAGTGACATGTCACTAGGATGTTTGGGCATCCGAACTCGTTGAGTTGAGTCCGAGTTCACTTATGGATGCAAATGTCCGAACTCGTTGAGTTGAGTCCGAGTTCGAGAGATGTAACTAGGCATCCGAGCTCGTTGAGTTGAGTTCGAGTTCACTTATGGGCGGGTTACATGGTAGCTTGGCTACATATGTAGCACTTATGTGCAAACTTTCCATGTATCTGAATTATATTCCGATGTGTTCAACGGGTAAAATTCTACTCAAGCGGAGGAATACTCGAGATGAAAGGGACGTATTGGTAAGTGTTGTGAAATGAATACTTTGAACAGGTATGTACTTAACCCTCGGGTTGAAAACTCGATATAACAACAATATGGTAAGATGATAAATGAAAATGTGATATGAATGTCTCGGTAATGATTATGCAAATGATGTTTTATGTTTGCTTATATAGTTATGTTACTTGCTATTTGCATGTGAACTTACTAAGCATTTATGCTTACTTCCTCCTTTTCATTCCTTGTAGTGTTGACAAGCTAGCTCGAAAATCGAGAACGGTCGGAGGCATGCTCACACTATATCCGTATACCATCTTGGCATAATGGCTTGCATATTTTTAGTATGGCATGTATAGCATTATAATCATTTTGTGTATATGGTCTTATGATATGGTTATTGAGTGGTATGGAAATGCTTGGTAATGATTAGCCATTGGAATGGCTAATCATGATCATATTTGGTGTTAAGTATGCTAAATTACTAGCTAATCCATGGAAAACATGAATTAGGTAAAATTTACCATAAAATAGATTCAGACAGCAGCAGTGATGTGAGTTTGAAAAATCATTAAAAATAGTAGAGATACAATTAGAGTCTATTTTCATATGGATGAAACAAAACAGGTATATAAGTTATATTTTATGAGATGTTTAAATTTTTGTGAAACAGGGCCAGAGCGATTTCTGGATCCCCTGTTCTGACTTTGGAAATTCACCATAAATTTTTCAAAGATAATTAGAAGTCATGATTTATATGTACAGATTCCTTATTGAGTCTAATTTTATTAGAAATAAACGGCATAGTCATTGAAACTCTGTACAGGGAGATATCTGATTCGTAATACACAGAGGTCAGAGTAGTCGAACCCTAAAACAGGGGAGACTTTGACTAATAAATTGTACTAATTGGCTTGACCAAAAATTCTAGAAAAAACTTAGTAAATAGATATATGAGTCTAGTTTCAGGGAAAATTTACGGAATTGGATTTCGACTTTCCTAACTCGAGATATGAATTTTTAAACGACTATGACGCAGATTGTTAGCTTGACTAAAAATTTTAAAAATAAATTGTTTGAGCTATTTAAGTAATGAATTAAGTCTGTTAACACCTCGTATTCGACTCCGGCGATGGTCTCGGGTACGGGGAGTTACAATTAGTTTGACATCTCAGGTCAATGTCTTTCTTTTATAATTCACTATAGCATCAAGTAGTGTTAGCCAACCCATACCCAGAATTATATCAAATTCATCAAATGGTAACAACATTAGATCAGCTGGAAAATAGAAATCTTGAATCATCAAAGGACAGTTCTTGCACATTTTATCAACCAACACACACTTGCCTAAGGGGTTCGATACTCTAATTACAAATTTAGTAGACTTTACAGGCAAAGTCTTACTGGATACTAAATTCTCACATATATACGAATGAGTTGATCCTGGATCTATCAATGCAATAACTTTAGTATCATAGAGAGTAAAAGTACCAGTAATAACAACTGGAGATGACGCTTCTTCGCGAGTGCAAATAGCGTAGGCTCGTGTAGGTGCTCTAGTTTCAGACCTCACAGCAGAGTCTTTAGTCGTTCTCTAACTACCACTCGCATTAACATCATTTCTAGGTGGTCTATCTCTAGCTGCAGTGTTACTCGGTCTTGTGTTCTGTACTGTATCTTGCTTAGCCAACTTAGGGCAGTAACGAATGAAATGATCTAATGATCCACATTTAAAATAGGCTCGATCATTCAATCTACAATCGCCAAAATGCCGCTTTCCATAATGTCTACACTCGAATCAATTTTGTCTTACACTGCCAACACTAGTAATAGATGTAGCTTGAGCTTTAGAACTCACAGGTTGCTTTTCACGATCCCTGATTGAATGTCCCGCTGATGAATTAGAACGATTATGTAACAGCCTGGTTTTAGCTGAATCAGAAAAATGGTTTTGGAACCACAAATATGAGGTCATAAAATTATTTTAATATTATTTTTGGTGTTTACAACATGTGATTATATATGTGTGAAAATTTCGTGAGATAATTTTAGCATTTGAGTTCTCAATTTGATAAAGGACTTAATCGCATAAAATGTAAAAGTTGTGTGCTATTAGTTAAAGGTGTCAAATTACCTTGGATTTTAAATATGATGGCCTTAAATGGTAATTAAACCATTTAAAATGATAGTGGACTATTATGGACAACCATTACATGTTTTTAATGTTTATTCACTAAGGGTAAATAAGTAATTTTGTAATTATGTTAATTAAAATAGTCCATCTTTCTTCTTGTTGGCCAAATATTAAAGTAGAAAAGAATTCATTTTGTTCCTTTAGGGTTCGGCATACACATAGCTTGATTGTGGTATGTTTTGAGCTCGATTTTTTATGATTTCTATGTTTTTGTGATCGTTGTATCGAGTACTAGCTAGCCCAGGGACTAATTTGCAAAACTGCTTAATGTTTTGAAAGTTTCCATTGATGAATTCATCTATTTTTGAATGATTGATGATGAATTATGAAAGCTTAGTGATAGATATCTATGTTTTGTAAAGTGATTTTGAGTAAAAATGTATATTAGGGTTTAAATTGTGAAAAGATGAAAATGTGGGATTAAGAGTTCGAATTAATGTTAAATATGGGCTGCTAGGGGTACTATAGTAATTCGGCACACATGGGTTTGAATTGAATTGGTGTAATTTTTTATTTTTATGAAATAGTGACTAAATTGAGAAAATGTGAAACTATAGGGGTTGATGTGTAAAATGCCCCAAATTGTGTGTGTTGGATGAAATTGAATATATTGATGAATAAAAAAGTTAATTTTGAATGTATATAGATCAAGAAAGAAAGAAATCAGATTTAGATCGGGGAAAATTAAAGGTTATCGAATAGTCGATCCAGTCCTTTTATTCCGACTACGAGGTAAGTTCATATGCAAATAAATGTTTTTGAATTGAATTATATATGTTTCATTATCATTGAATAGCTATGAATGTTGGATGAGTAAATACGAGCAAGAATCGATGAAGTTACGATATCCGAAAGTCTTGTACGAACTTTAGGAATAGTATAGGATACGAATCTCATGACATTAGGTTATCTAGATGTGACTACATGTAAGACCATGTCTGGGACATTGGCATTGTATTGTGATTATGTGTAAGACCATGTCTGGGACATTGGAATTGTTATTCGATTTCATGTAAGACCCTGTCTGGGACAATGGAATCGATATGTGATAACATGTAAGACCATATCTGGGATATGGCATTGTACGTGCTTTATGTGATTTCCAAGTATACTTAACGATTCCGAATGGTTCAACGGGAAAAGTCAAGTCAAGAAAGAAAGTGTGAATGAGTTAAATGGCTCAAGTACGTACGATATTCATATGAGTAATGAAAGGGAAGTATTTGATGAATTCAATTATGATATTGAAGATGTGTACAATGAGAAAGATTTGTGAACATGAATGTGTTTAGCTATGCTTAGCATATTTGAATTGATATGCAAATATTCATATGATGACTTTATTTGTAACACCCTTTACCTGTGTTCGACTCCAGGACAAGATACGAGGCATTATCGGACTTAAACACCAGCAAACATACACAATCAGCCATAAAAGTTCGTTCAAAATAAATTGCATATGCAAATTGTCCCTTATATGGGCCTATTAGGCCCAAAATATACATCGAGAGTAGTTTGGAACTAATCTAAGAACTTTAGAAAAACGTAGAAAAAGTTTCATGAAACAGGGTCACACGCCCGTGTGGGTAGGCCGTGTGGTCACACACGCCCGTGTCCTCAGCTTGTGTAACTCTCTATTTATGACGTCATCAACACAAATAGGGTCACACGGCCAAGTCACATACCTGTGTGCTCAGGCCGTGTGGCGAATTAAATTCCAAAATCAAGTGTAGACTTCACACGGCCTGGGCACACACCCATGTCCTAAGGTTGTTCCCTTCACACGGCAGAGATACACGCCTGTGTCTCTGCCCGTATGTTTACTACTGGGCATTCTATTTTGCATTAATTAGGGTGCAGGGGACACACGGCCAGAGCACACACCCATAGGGCAGACCGTGTGTCACACACAGCCTAGAAACACACCCGTGTATCTACCCGTGTGGACAACATTGAAGCTATTTTCCAAGCCATTTGTCACCCTTAAATGCTCATTCACTCATACATTTTTCATGGCATGCAACTAGTATAATTAGTCACTCAAATACTCATAAACATGATTAATCCATGACTTTGTAATTGTAACACCCCAAACCCGGCCCATACGTTATGGCTGAATCTGGCGTGTTACATTGAAGTGTTTTAGCGAAAACTGTGTTTTCATTGAAAACCCTTCTTAAAAAAACCCTAATTAACTAAAAAAAACCTTTCAGTTATGAAAGCCTTGTTTAAATCATTTGATATTTTAAAAAAAAAAAACTTAGTTGCGGAGACGTAGAAAACATACTATAATTTAAGAAATCTATGTTCAACTTCTCGTAATTACAATGAAAATAATAATAATTCAAGTAGTAATTGAAAACCTTATTACAATCTGGTCTGAACACACTTAAAAAGAAATAAAAACTTAAATGCTTAAAAAAACCAAGTCTGAATTATCCATCTAGCCAGCCACCAGAGTCCCTCCAAATATCGAACCTTCTACTGAGCATCACCTGAAAATAAAATAAAACAGGGGGGGTGAGTTTTCGCGAACTCAGTGTGTACAACCCTCGGGAAAAATAACCATTCAAAAAACACATCATTCATCAATCATGCAATGCAATCCCATCCAAATTATCCATCCGCTACACACCAGCTCCGTCCCCCGTCACCCCATGTGGGGATATGAAGATCAACCCATCCACCCCACACACCATGGTAGCCTGGCTGCGGAACTACCTTCATTTACATATTGGGCTTTAAAAGTCGTCGGTGAATCCACGATTGTCAAGCAGCCATGCGATCCTCATATACTTCCTCCATTCCATAATTCCCACCCATATGCAACCTAAGTAGAATATCATATGTATGCATGTCACATCCTTAAAACTTACATTCTACACCTAGGGGTATTTTGGTCATTTTTGCCCTTAGGGGAATTTTGGTAATATTCCCATAATTAGGGTTTTCACTTATCTTGGCCCGTTAATGAGTCCCGTGAGCTAAGATGAATGAACACTATGCACCAGGTAGGATTCCAGAGAAGAGGAGGTGAGTCATTAAGACCGCTTAAGTACCAAGCTCTCCCTAGATCCAATCTTAGACATGCATATACTCGTTGCCACACCTTAACCCTTTGACTTGTCCACAGTCACAATATATTAATTAAGTCTTATGTGGATATCATATGCTAGGCCGAAAACCCCTTACAAAGCCCAAACAATTTCACATACCTGTATCTAGCCCATTAAGCCCAATCATATACATATGGCCCATTAGGCCCAAATCACCTGTATATGGCCCATTAGACCCAAATCACATTTATATGGCCTGTTTCATATTCATAATCATGCTCACATACAAGTTCCTATCACATAGCATCAACATCCAGTTTTTGCCTATTATGGGCCCAACAGCCCATTGGGGCTCATTTAGCCCATCCGGCCCATATGGTCAAATCACAACCCAAGTCCACGAAATCACGCATGGGCCTCAGGCAACCTATCGGTCTCCCCCTTACGAGTGTTCGCGCACTCGGAAGACTACCATAGCCAAACATTCGGCTTTTCGGCATTTTGGCTTTTGCTGATACATAATGTGTGTGCAGTGTATGTACATATCTGGTAAGCAAGCGTGCTGTGATTCCCTTAGTCCAAACCTACAAACGATATCACCCTTCCATTAATCGCATGCTTAATACATATCCTTACTAAAACCGAAACCTTACATTAACCTTACCTTGCGCGACCAGCCCTTTCTTAAATCATTAACCATGATCAACTCCTAGATCAAAACTGCAAACACCTAAAGAGCAATTCAACAGAGAGCTAATATCCGAGATCCGATACTAATTCCACTAGATTTGGTCAAAGAGTATTTAGCCTCTGGGAGATTCAGCTTTTTGGCTTTTCAAACTTAGTATGGCGAATAAGGTTTATTTGGTACAGATTAAAGAAGAAGAGTAGAAGAATAAATCGACTAAGTGAAACAAAGAAAATTGTGTTGTGAAGAATAGAAATCGGCAGGAAGAAAAGAAAGAAAAATAAAAGGGATTTCGGCTTTTGGAGAAAGGGTTTCTAGTAACAAGGTGAAGAAGAATTTAGGAAGTAGCCTGGCAACCCTGTATTCGGCCCCTATTTATAGCCCTTATAGCTGAATTTTCCATGCTCAATTCCCAATTCGGCTCCATCACTTCTCCCTTCTCATCTCCTCGTTTTTCTCCCTGACAACCCCTTGATCCTTTCCTTAATTTTCTCTTCTAAACACTCCCCTTAGAGTCCATCTTCACCCTACTTCCATCCTTCTAGAAGGCCAAAATTAAACTTCTAAAACACAAAACTAGGATTCAAACCTTGGACCTCCTTGCTAGCTACTAACGCCACCTCCCTGCACTCTAAGTGGCGTCACTTAGCCACTCTTCCACAAGGCTTTTTGATGCTATTTTCCCCTATTTTTATTTAAAAGCCCACCTACTTGCCAACCCTGATTGTTTTAATAATTAAACTATAATTTCATTTATTCCTAGGTTCGAACTCAAACCTTAATTATGACCTACTATAATTATCAAATGACTAGGAACATAAAACACAATATTTGTCAAAACTGAAAAGAAAGAAAGTTCAAGATTTTAAGATTTTTAGGTTTTGGGATTTTTGGGGCGTTACAGTAATGTCAACATATCACCTTTCCAAACCATCATGCTTTCATATGGAATTCTACACCAATTTCTTATTTATTCATCATGATAAACCTACTTTCAATTTACTCAATTATACCATAGCTTTGGTTATACTTATTAGCCATGATTCATTCATTTAGCACATATGCCATTAATCACACATATCATCCATAAACAACCACATCAAGCATAACACATTGCATGCATGCATAATTAATTAGGGTTACAACCCAAATAATCAATATGAACCATATCAGATGGCCATATACAAAATGAATCAAATATTACCATAAGCCAACACATTTGGCTAGACCAATATGACATATAACAAAAGACCAAGTCCCTATACATCCCATACTTCAAATGTTGAGACTAACTATGCCCAAATGTCCAGTTGATAGTGTGATCGAGTCTCTGACATCCTTCGATCCCTGAGCTAGCTTAGCGACACTACAAGAAAATGGAAAATAGAGGGGAGTAAGCATAAAGCTTAGTAAGTTCACATGCAAATAAATAGCAACATAATCATATATATATATAAATACCATTGACATAACATAGTTTACATATGTGTCATCATAAATTCATAAGCATAACTTAAATTTGTAGACATAACTTACACATTTTCAATCTTACCAAAAGGTCATTACATACTGAGTTCATTCATAAGAGTTTTTTGTACATACCTGTACCAATTCATAATACATTCTCATTTTTACTCATCAATGACATATTTGTCGAATAACTCACTGATTTACTCGTTGAACACTTAGAATACTATTGGATACACGGAAGATTTGCACATAGTACTTCAAACGTAGCCAGATGCCACCTCATATCACAATCACACATTGTTCGATCTCGAGCTAATCACAGGCCTACACACACAAGCTGATAATCAGGACGTAACTACTCAGGTTGCTCACACAAGCTGACAAGTACTCGCAACACATGCCAAGCTACCCATGTAACAGTCCAGTTTAGACCCTAGTCAAAATAATGGTTTTGGTTGACAATGTCTGCAAGAATTGTTTGTTAATATTTCGAGACATTTGCTTTCCGGCTGATCTGATGTTATTACCCTTTGATGAGTTTTGATATAATTTTGGGTATGGATTGGTTAACTTTACATAATCCTATTGTGAATTGAAAACATGAAACTATTGATTTGAAATGCAAGAATGATGAAATAGTTTGAATTGAATATAGTGATCTAAATGGATTACCTGCTGTGATATCTTCGATGAAAGTTGTGAGTATTGTTTGAAAAGGTGGTGAAGCTTACTTTGCTTATGTGATTGATTTGAAAGTAACAGAAAAGAAAGTTGAATCAGTGCTTGTTGTCTGTGAATTCCCTGATGTGTTTCCTAAAGAACTTCTGGGTTACCTTTGATTCGAGAAGTTGAGTTTGGCATTGAGTTAGTACTAGGAACTACTCCGATTTTGATAGCTCTGTATAGAATGGCTCCGACCAAGTTAAAAAATTAAATTCTCAGTTACAAGAGTTGACAGATAGAGGATTCGCAAGACTGAGTTTCGCACCTTGGGGTGCTCCTATTCTATTTGTGAAAAAGAAAGATGGTACAATGAGAATGTGCATTGATTATTGTCAGTTGAACAAAGTGACTATCAAGAGTAAATACCCTCTACCTCAAATTGATGATTTGTTTGATCAGTTGAAAGGAGCTACCATGTTTTTGAAGATAGATTTGAGATCAAGCTATTATCAATTACGAGTAAAAGACTCAGAGATTCAGAAAAATGCATTCAGAACGAGGTATGGCCACTATGAGTTCTTAGTTATGCCCTTCGGATTAACTAATGTACCTACTATCTTTATAGATTTGATGAACAGAATTTTCAAACTGTATTTAGGTCAATTTGTTATCGTATTCATTGATGGCATATTGATTTATTCGTGTGATGAATCTGAGCATGCCAAGCATCTGAGAATAGCACTACAGACTTTGCGTGATAAATATTGTATGCGAAGTTTAGCAAATGTGAGTTTTGGTTGCAGGAAGTTGGTTTTCTAGGCCATATTGTGTCAGCATCAGGTATCCGAGTTGATCCGAGTAAAATTTTAGCTATTTTGGATTGGAAGCCTCCGAGAAATATTACTAAAGTCTTCAGTTTTCTAGGACTTGCCGGTTATTATAGACTGTTCGTAAAAGGCATTTCTATGATTGCAACTCCATTGACGAAACTACTTCAGAAAGATGTGAAATTTGAATGGTCTGAAAAGTTTCAGAAAAACTTTGATCAGTTGAAAGCCCTATTGACTGAAGCTCCAGTGTTAGTACAACCTGAATCGGGTAAAGAATTTGTGATATACAGTGATGCTTTGTTAAACGGTCTGGGATGTGTTTTGATGTAGGAAGGAAAAGTTATTGCTTACGCTTCGGGACAGTTAAGGCCACATGAAAAGAGCTACCCGACGCATGACCTTTAGTTAGCTGCGATTGTATTTGCTTTAAAGATTTGGCGCCACTATCTGTTAGGTGAGAAATGTCACGTATATCCTGATCATAAGTGTTTGAAATATCTAATGACTCAGAAAGATCAAAATCTGCGACAAAGAAGGTGGTTAGAATTGCTAAAAGACTATGAGCTTGTGATTGACTATCATTCGGGAAAAACAAATGCTTTTGCTGATGCTTTGAGTCGAAAATCATTGTTTGCATTAAGTGCCATGAATACTCATTTAGCTTTTTATGATGATGGTTCGGTTTTAGCGGAATTGAAAGCGAAACAATTGTTTTTACAACAGATTATTGATGTTCAGAAAGTTGATAATGAGATAATAGAAAAGCAAGCTCAGAGTGATTTAGATTCTAATTTAGAATTTAGAGTTGATAACGATGATTGTCTGAGACTTCGAGATCGGATTTGTGTTCTGAGAAATTCAGAGTTGATTCAGATGATTTTGAACGAAGCTCACAATAGTCGTTTATCTATTCATCCGGGTAGTATGAAAATGTATAATGATTTGAAATAGCATTACTGGTGGTCTGGAATGAAAAGAGATATCTCTGACTTTGTTTCTAAGTGTTTAATCTGTCAGCAAGTTAAAGCTGAACATCAGGTGCCATCTGGTTTGTTACAATCGATTATGATTCCGGAATAGAAATGGGATAGAGTGACAATGGATTTTGTTTTAGGTTTGCCCCTGCCTCCGCGAAACAAAGATGTTATCTGTGTTGTGGTTGATCGATTGAAAAAATTAGCACATTTTATTCTGGTACGATCCGATTACTCGCTTGATAAGTTAGCTGAGTTATACATTTCCGATATTGTGAGATTGCACGGTGTGCCATTATCTATTTTGTTAGACAGGGATCCCAGATTCACATCGCGATTTTGGAAGAAATTCAAGATGCTTTGAGTACGAAATTGCACTTCAGTACTGCTTTTCACCCGCAAACGGATGGTCAATCCGAGCGGATTATTTAGATTCTTGAAGATATGTTGAGATGTTGCATTCTTGAGTTTGAAGGTACGTGGGAACAATATTTTCCTTTGATTGAATTCTCTTATAATAATAGTTTTCAATCGAGCATTAAAATGGCACCGTACGAAGCCTTATATGGTCGCAAATGTCGTACACCTTTGTATTGGACTGAGCTCAGTGAGAATAAGATACACGGGGTCGATTTGATAAAAGAGACTGAATAGAAAGTAAAAGTGATTCGAGATAATTTGAAAGCAGCTTCTGATCGTCAAAAATCTTACGCAAATTTGAAATGAAAATATATCTAATTTGAGATTGGCAGCAAAGTATTTTGAAAGCATCCCCGTGGAAGAAAGTAGTCTGATTTGGCAGAAAAGGAAAATTAAGTCCGAGGTTCATCGGGCCGTATGAGATTACCGAGCGTATCGGGCAAGTTGCTTATAGATTGTTGTTGCCACCTAAGCTAGAAAATATTCATAATGTATTCCACGTATCGATGCTTCGACGGTTTAGATCTGATCCATCACATGTGATTTCTCTGTCTGAGATTGAGTTAAGTTTGATATGACCTACGAAGAAGAATTTATTCGTACCTTAGCTCGTGAGATTAAAGAATTGAGAAATAAGAAAATTTCATTAGTAAAAGAAATTTAGCATCGACACGGTCTAGAAGAGGCTACGTGGGAGCCTGAAGATGTTATGAGATGGCAATATCCGAATCTGTTCAATGGTAAGATTTTCGGGGACAAAAATCCCTAAGGGGGAGAGTTGTAACAGTACTGTTTAGACCTAGTCGGACTAGTGGTTTTGGAACCACAAATTTGAGTCAGAAAAATATTTTAATATTATTTTTCGTGGTTATAATATGTGAATTGACATGTGTGAAAGTTTCGTATGAAATTTGATCGTTTGTGTGCTTAATTTTGAAAAAAGACCTAACAGCTGAAAATGTAAAAGATGTGTTCTATTTGCTAAAGTGCCTATTTGCTATGTCTTTATAATTGAGAGGTCCTTATGTTGTTATTTGACCATTGAACCTATGAGTGGACATTAATGGCCTTGATATTAATGTTTTAAATGTTTATAATGCAAGGGTAAATTGGTAATTGATTTATTAATGTTAATTAAATTAAACAAAACATGAAAATAGTTCATTTTATGCTCATCTTGCTGAAAATTGAAGAACAAAAGAAAGAATAAAAGCTCTTAGGGTTTTGGCACTTGTGATTGTGGATTAAGGTATGTGTTTTGATCGGTTTTTGATAATTTTGACGTTTTTGTAATCGTTGCTTAGTAATCTATCAAGCCCGTGCCCTAATTTCTGATTTTGTTGACGATTTTGAGTTATGCTATTGTTGATAATGTGAGCTTTATGAAGTTGATGATGGTAAATTAAAGATATGTGTTAGATTACTAAGTTTTGTCTTTGAATTTTTGATGAATTTGAGTAATTTGGGCTAGATTGTGAAATTAGTAAATTGAGGGACTAAAATAAGAAATAAATGAAATATATGGACTTATATGAATACTATGAAAATTTTGCCAATTATATGTGGAAGAAAATTTTGTGTATTTTGTGATTTTGTGAATTAGGGACTAAAGTGTCAAAACGTGAAAATGTGAGGGCTAATTTGTAAAATTCCCTAAATGTGTGTTTGTGGATTGAATTGAATGATTTGAGGAATAAAAGGGTTAAATTTGAATGTGTTTAGATCAAGAACCAAAGAAAAATAGATTTAGATCGGGGAAAGTCGAAAGTCGTCGAGTAGTCGATTCCGTTCTCCCAAATCTGAGGTAAGTCAATATTCAAATAAATGTGTTTGAATTGAAGTATTATTGCTTATATGGTATTGAATTGTGATGAATGACTATTCGAGCTCAATAAGTGTTATCCGAGAAATCTCCGATAATGTGACAACGTCTGAAAAGCCTCGTATAAGTAATAGGAATAGTTAGGATACATATGTCATGACATAGGATCCGATATGTGTTATCATGTAAGACCACGTCTGGGACGTTAGCATCGACTTATGATTTACGTGTAAGACCATATCTGGGACATTGGCATCATATTTGATTTAGTGTAAGACCCTGTCTGGGACAATGGCATCGATATTTGATTACATGTAAGACCACGTCTGGGACGTTGGCATTGTATCCTTATGATTCTGAACAATTCAACAGGCATTTCGAGAAATGAATGATTATATGAAATGTGTATCCAATTTAGGTTCGTTTGAAATTAAGTATCATATTTGATGTTGAAAGGTAAGTATATGTATCTTTGTGATCAAGTGATTACATGTGACAAAAGTATGAGAAAATATGATATATGTGCAAATGAATTAGGAATATATGAAATTTATTTGAGCTATGTGGTTTGTGATAGCATTGGCTAGAGAGTATATGGATATTATGATGCTTATATGTTTATATTGTTAAGTTTATTTGTATACGGCTTACTAAGCTTTTGAAAGCTTACTTTGTGTGTCTTTCAACTGCTTTATAGATATCGTAGCTACCGGGAGCTTGGGGATCATCTATCACCACACTATCAAACTTCATTTTGGTACCTTTTGAAAATGTGTATATTGAAGTATGGCATGTATAGGCTAGAAGTAATTGTATATGTTTTGGTAATGTGTATATCTAGCCATGTGATTTGGCTTGGTTTTGGTAATGAATATGAATGAGTTTTTGGTATGAATTATGTGATGCAATGTTGTCTTTATGATATGGTCTTGAATGGCCAAAAGAATTGGTCAATTAGGCAGGTTTTGATATGTGCTTATTATGGAATTTGGTAAGAATTTGGCATGAGATTTGATTGTGTGATTAGAGATTATGAAACCTATGTTTTGGTATGATTTTGGCTTAGGGTTTGGGTATGTTTCGGTTTATATATTGAGTATGAAATTAATGAATAATGTTATGACATGAATGGTATATGTTTTGGTTGAGAAATGGTTAAGAATTTGGTATAAAATGATGTTGTTTTGATGCTTGTAGGGAGGACCCTTAAAGGGGTGGCAAATTGGCCCAGTAAATGGCCTATTTTTTCCCACTGGAGTAGGGACACGGGTGTGTGTCTCAGCCGTGTTGCTCGAGGGCAATTTTGAAATGAGCCTGAGTAGACCACATGATCGCACACATGGGAGTGTGGTCAGTCATCTGACCTAAGTCTGTAGCCTCCCTAATTTTCACACGGCCTTGCACACAGGTGTGTCTTGTGGCTGTGTGGACAAGTCAGTATGTAGCCCTGTTTTGACATGGCCTGTTCACACGGGCATGTGACCTGTACAACTTTGAAAAATGTTTAAGTTTAGAAAAATTTTGTATGCATTCGGTTTAGTCTCAACCCTTTTCTAAAGCATGTTTAAGGTCTCATTGACCTATGTAAGGGCCTTTGTAATGATATATGAATTTGTTTGAATGATACTTGTAAATTTATTTGTGAAATGTTTCGATTTGTCTGGTAATGTCTCTTAACCCTATTCCGGCGACGGATACGGGTTAGGAGTGTTACAACCCAGCCATCGGTAGGACGTACATGACTAGCACCCGGATTCACATAGTTACATATACACATAATCTCATGAGCTATCACATAGTTCCTAGTAACATGTCGCATTGTATCTTAAATTATTCCTAAGGTTCAAACGGGATTTTTCTCGATATCACATATTCGTCGAACTCGTTCCCAATGTCATCCTCAATGACCATAATATCGTTCATACACTCATTATAAAAATCAAACATAGGAATTGGTACATTAATAAAGTATTAAAACATGATACAATATTGCATTATTTACACATGAACTTACCTCGGTACAAAATATGGACATTTAATTCGATTTAGTCCAAAATCTTATTCTTTCCCCAGTCTAGGTCCGGACTCCATTTTTCTTGATCGATAAATTCAGCTCATTTAATAATCACATTATTCAAATCAGTCCAAAAACTATATTTAGGAAAAATTATGATTTTGCCCCTAAACTCACATATTTGCAAATTAGTCCCTAGGCTTGTAGAATTAAATGTTTTCATATTCTTTGTTACCCAAGCCTAGCTAAACTTATAACTTACTCATAGAAGCACACATTTCTCATTAAATCATACATCTTACTACCCATTTTACAAACTTTACAAATAAGTCCTTGTTAACCATTTTCACTGGAAATCACTTGGTAAAAGATGCTTATCACTCATGAAACATTCATATTCCTCCATTAAACATCAAAACACATGTATGTCATACATGGGTCAAATTTCAAACATGAACCCTACTAAAAAATATGGCTAGGAATAGGTAAATCGGGTTACGAGGGTTTCAAAAATGTAAAAAGCATTAAAAACGGGGCTAAGATACACTTACTATTGAGCCTGAAAGTTGAAGAAACCCTAGCTATGGAACCCTTGGGATTTTCAACCAAGGTGGGAGATGATGGACAAAATTTTGACTTATTTTCCCCTTTTTATTCTTTTATTAACCAAATGACAAAAATGCCGTTAAGGCTTTTCTTTCAAAATTTTCCTATTCATGCCTATTTTTGTCCATAAAAATATAAATTGGGAAAATTGCTATTTAAAGACCTCTAATTAATAATCCATCGCAATTTTATGCTTAAGGATTCTAGAACTCACATTTTGCAACTTTTACAATTTGGTCCTAAATGTCAAATTGGACACTTTATCAAAGAAATTTCTTCATGAATTTTTACACAAGCATGGAATCATATCATAGACCTCCTAATAACCATAAAATAATTATTTCTACTTCAGATTTGTGGTCTCGAAACCACTGTTTTGACTAGGCCCTTGTGACAACCCTAATGTGACCCTAGTCGGGAAGTGGTTTCGGGGCCACAAAACCGAGTCATAAAAATAATTAGCTGTCATATTTGATGCTTATTATATGTATATATGCATGTGTGAAAATTTCATATTTGAATTTTGTTTAACTGTAGGTGAATTTTAGTAAATAGGACTTATGTGAGAAAATTTTGAAATGTGATAGGTCAAAACAGAAGGATCTATTAGTGCATGAAATAAAAGGGGGGACTTGCATGTCAATTTCCCCCCCTAATTAGTAGTGGCCGGCCATGACAAGTATGGTGGACCAAGTGTGATGGGCAAAAACATGTCATAAACATGTTAAGTTAGTGTTTCATGGGAGGTATGATAAAATAAGGAGCATGGGAATAAAATAATGAAAGGGAATAGGATGAAAACAAAAAAAAAATGTGTGGTTGTTCCCCCATTTTGCCGAAACTAGAAAAAAAAAGAAAGGCTTCATCCTTTGGTTCTTCTTGGCCGGTTTGAAAGGAGGAAGAAGAGAGGTTTCGGTCACCTTGAGCTTAAGGGGAGGTTAGTATATTGTGTTAAATTCGTAAGTTTTAAACTTGTTTCTAGTTAATTAGCTAATTTCTTACACAAACCATGGCAAAATTTTGAAATCTCGGTGATGGCTTGAGCATTCGGTTTTGGTTGTTGAAAGGAATGAGTTGGAGGTTGGATCATGTTAAGATTCGGCCTTGTACATAAACATGAAGAGTTTGATGTTTTTGTGATTTTTGGAAGGTAAATAAGGTTATACACAAGATAAATACTAAGATTTTGGTTGACTTGTTTTATTGAGGTTCGGCCAAGGACCTTATGTGCAAGTTTATTCGGTTTAAGTAGAGAAAACGTGACGGGTAGATATGAAGTAATGTGTATATTGGTTCGACTGCTAAGCAAGGAAATAATTGTTAGTAACATAGTATCTATGCACTTATGTATATATATGTATGTACAAATAACCTATTTAGCTATGGATATCTAAGGTGTTAAATAATGAAATTCTTGAGGACTTGGGTTAAATAGCATTCGGCCAAGGACTATATGGGCTTGTTAATTCGGTTTAAGTGAAGAAACTATGATAGAGAAATATGACTAAATTGTGGACTTTGACAATTTAAATGATGCATTTGACTTGTGTACCGACCTAGGACGATATGTGTTTCTATATGAAGTTAGATGGTGTTGATGAAGTTCGGTAATGCATGATGTTTAAATAGTATTGAGCAAGGTCATTGTACTTAAATTGTATGACATACATGTATTGAATGGAATTACCCAAGTGAAAATATTAAATGAATTTATTTGTTTAAATTAAGCTCAAGAGCAAAGGGGATCTAAATCCGATAAAGGGAAGGAAAAAGTGGTCGAATAGCCATCGAAACCGCTCGAAAACACCCGAGGTAAGTTTTCGAGTAACGAGACTTAGTTTACGATTTGATTAAGTCATGACGTATGACGTAACAAATATACGGTGATATGATGATTCTACTTGAATTTTATGTTGAGTTAATTTGTCTATACGTGTGACGGGCAGCCGTATGTGCATAGAGATCGTGTCATAAAGCAAACTAAACCATGCTGTTTGTATGTGGCTAGTGAGCTGAAAATGGGATTGTTTAATACGTGACTTGTGTTTGAACTCTAATTATGAAAATGGAATATAAATGTGTCATGATTTGTTGATATGTGCATGAATGTTTGGATGATAACCGGGCTAAGTCCCGAAGGCATTTACGCTAGTGACTAGTTCCAGGCTAAGTCCCGAAGGCGTTTGTGCGAGTTACTATATCCGGGCTAAGTCCCGAAGGCATTTGTGCGAGTTACTATATCCGGGCTAAGTCCCGAAGGCATTTGTGCGAGTTACTATATCCGAGCTAAGTCCCGAAGGCATTTGAGCGAGTAGCTATATCTGTTTAAATCCCGAAGGTACTTGGCTTGGGAATGAGCGACCTTGCTGTAATAGCTTCAATTAATACGCTCGTAAAATCCCAGCGATGAGGTATGTTTCGTGTGTGCTTTGAATTAGTTGATCCCTTACAAATAAGTATTCGCTCAATCGATAAATGAGCTACCGGCCTTTGGCTATGTTGATCTTTTGTGTATGAATATAAGGGTGGGTAATGTGAAGTAAGTATGATATTGAGAATTTGTGCATGTCAAATTATCCATTTAGCTATATGAATGCTACATTTTAGTTGTGTCAAATTTTATGGCTCAAAACTTACTAAGCATTAAATGCTTACTCCGTTTCTATAAATCTCTATTTTATAGATTTTGGTTCTTCAGCTATCGGACTCGGGATTTTTGAAGTCGAAGTCGCCCACACTATCAAAGCTCCTTTTGGTACACTTTTGGTTGAACTTTGAAATGGCATGTATAGGACACCCCTTTTTTTGTTATTAGTCAAGTACTTTGGTGTTGTATATATTTGGATAGCCATACGAAAATGGCTTATATATATATTTTGAACATAATGTTATAATCATCTTGAATGTATATGTTCATTAGGAGGCATGGAAATGTTTGGCAACTATTAGCCATTAGAATGGTTCATCATGATTATATTTTGGGCTATATATGCTAAAGGGCTAGTTGAATCATGGAAACTATGAAATAGGTAAAGTCTACCTTAAAGGCAGATGCTGATAGCAGCAGTGATGTCCATTTGAAAAATCACTAAAAATAGTAGAAATGGAATTAAATGGTGAATAAATTATGTAATCAAACCTTGATGAATTTAATTTCACATGGAAGAAACGAAACGATCATATGAGTTGTATGTTAAGAGATATATAGGTTTTCACGAAATAGGGCCAGAACGGTTTCTGGATTCCCTGTTCCGACTTTGGAAATTCATTATAAATTAACCAGAGACATTTAGAAGTCATGCCATGTATGTATAGATTCCTTTTTGAGTCTAGTTTCTATATAAACAAACGGAATCAGTATTGAATCCCTGTACAGGGAGATATTCAAGTCGTAATGGATGAAGGTCAATGTAGTCGAACCCTGAAACAGGGGAGACTTTAACTAATAAAATGTACTAATTGGCTTGACCAAAAATTCTAGAAAAACAAATGTAAATGGATATATGAGTATAGTTTCAGGAAAAATTTACGGAACTGGTTTTCGAGTTTTGGAACTCGAGATATGATTTTTAAGGTGACAGTGACGCAGTCAGCCAGCTCGTCTGGAAATTTAAAATGGACTGTGCAAATAAGTGAATTTAGTCCGTTCACACCTCGTGTCCGACTCCGGAAACGGCCTCGGGTACGGGGTGTTACAATTTTATTGGTATCAGAGCTACGGTTTAGTCGATTCTAGGACTACCGTAATGCGTTTGGGTCTAGCTATACATGCCATTTTATGTGATTATTTGATAGTGTGGTGATTTCTGACATTTGCAAATGTGTTTATTTATAGTAATGGATCCCGATCCCGACCGAGCGGTAGCTGATGATCTTGAGAGTGTAGCGCCTGCTCCCGCACAAGGGACAGCGCCGTCGGACTTTCAACCTAATGCTAGTAATCCGAATGATGAAGCTAGACAAGCTTTTTATAGTGTGATGAATGATTGGTTCAACCAATACATTCGAACTAATACGGCTGTTCCACAACCTCCATTCCCGACAAATACCACCCCCGCACCTACAATAGCTCCGGTAATTGACCAAATAAGGTCAAATAAGCCCCTAGTTGACAGAATCCGAAAACACGAGGCTACTGAATTTAAAGCAACGGACAGCGATGATGCCGAGCAAGCTGAATTTTGGTTGGACAACACTATCCGGGTACTCGATGAGCTATCTTGCACACACGATGAGTGCCTAAAGTGTACTATCTCCTGGCTACGTGATTCTGCCTACTATTGGTGGAATACGTTGACTTCTGTTGTGCCCAGAGAGCAAGTAACTTGGGAGTTCTTCCAAACCGAGTTTAGAAAGAAGTATATCAGTCAGAGATTCATTGACCAAAAACGAAAGAAATTTCTTGAACTCAAACAAGGTTCCATGTCGGTTACCGACTATGAACGAAAATTTGTAAGGCTTAGCCGGTACGCGCGAGAATGCATTTCTTCAGAAGCCGTGATGTGTAAACGTTTCGAGGATGGGCTAAATGATGATATAAAGCTGTATGTTGGCATTTTAGAAATCTGAGAATTTGTGGTACTTGTCGAGCGAGCTTACAAAGCCGAGGAGCTCAGTAAGGAGAAAAGGAAAGCTGATGTGGGAGCAAAGGAGTTTCGTAAGAGATCTTTGGGAAAGCCCTTTCAACAGTCATCGAAGATATTTAGAGATGACCTAGGCCGATCAAGAGACACTTCGGGCTTTTCTAGACGAGATCGTGATCGACCCTTTGTGAGTGCACAAGTCACTTCGGTCACCAGTGTTGGAAATGATCGTCGAGACAGAACGAGTGCCAATATTGTGGTAAATGGCATTCGGGGAGTTGTAGATTCCATGACCGATCCTGTTACAAGTGCGGATCAGTTGACCACTTCATTAAAGATTGCCCGAGGTTGTCTGAACAGAATGTAAATCAGAGTGGGAAACCGGGTGCTACCACTGCTCGAGGTAGACCATCTAGAAATACGGGCAATGCTAGTGGTGGTCAGAGAGGATCGAGAGATGCTACGACCAGATCTGAGGCTCGTGCTCCTACTAGAGCTTATGCTATACGCGCACGCGAGGATGCTTCCTCGCCAGATGTTATTACCGGTACTTTTACTCTCTTTGATACTAATGTGATTGCTTTGATTGACCCTGGTTCTACTCATTCTTATATATGTGAAACCTTAGCATCCAGTAAGACTTTACCTATTGAGTCTACTGAGTTCGTAATTCGGGTGTCAAATCCCTTGGGTCGTTACGTGCTTGTCGACAAAGTGTGTAAGAAATGTCCCCTAGTAATTCGAGGTTCCTGTTTTCCGGCGGACTTGATGCTTTTGCCGTTCGATGAATTTGATATTATTCTTGGTTTGGATTGGTTGACCGTGCATGATGTGGTTGTGAATTGCAAAAGCAAGACTATTGATTTGAGGTGCGCAAATAACGAGATAATCCGAGTTGAGTCTACGGACTTAAAGGGGTTGCCAGCTGTAATATCATCAATGTTGGCTCAGAAATATGTAAGAAAGGGGTGCGAAGCATACCTTGCGTATGTACTTGATGACAAAGAGTTAGAAAAGAAACCCGAATCTGTGCCGGTGGTTTGCGAATACCCGGATGTTTTTCCCGAAGAATTACCGGGTTTACCACCTGTTCGGGAGGTAGAGTTTGGTATTGAGCTTGTACCTGGGACTACACCGATTTCGATAGCTCCGTACCGTATGGCACTAACCGAGTTAAAAGAATTGAAAGCTCAATTGCAAGAGTTGACGGATAGGGGTTTCGCTCGACCAAGTTTCTCACCTTGGGGTGCACCAGTATTGTTTGTGAAAAAGAAGGACGGAACCATGAGGTTGTGCATCGACTATCATCAGTTGAATAAAGTGACGATAAAGAATAAATATCCATTACTGCGTATTGATGATTTGTTTGATCAACTAAAGGGAGCCTCAGTGTTTTCAAAGTTAGATTTGAGATCGGGTTATTATCAGTTGTGAATTCGAGATTCGGATATACCCAAAACTGCTTTCAGAACGAGATACGGCCACTACGAGTTCTTTGTGATGCCGTTTGGGCTCACTAATGCCCCTGCGGTATTTATGGATTTGATGAATCGGATCTTCAGACAGTATTTGGACCGGTTCGTAGTTGTGTTCATTGATGACATCTTGGTCTATTCAAGAGATGAGACCGAACATGCTGAGCACCTGAGATTAGTGTTGCAAATTTTACGGGATAAGCAGTTATATGCTAAGTTCAGTAAGTGTGAGTTCTGGTTAAGAGAGGTTAGCTTCTTGGGTCATGTGGTATCCGCATCGAGTATTCGAGTTGACCCGAGCAAAATTTCAACCATACTTAACTGGAAGCCTCCGAGGAATATTACTGAGGTTCGGAGCTTTTTGGGACTTGCCGGTTACTACTGACGGTTTGTAAAAGGTTTCTCGATGATAGCCACACCAATGACGAAGCTACTTCAAAAAGATGTTAAGTTCGAATGGACAGAAAAATGTCAGAAAAGTTTTGATCAACTGAAAACTTATTTGCCTGAAGCTCCAATTCTAGTACAGCCCGAATCAGGCAAAGAATTTGTCATTTATAGTGACGCCTCCCTACTTGGGTTGGGTTGCGTATTGATGCAAGAAGGTCGAGTTGTGGCCTATGCGTCGAGACAATTAAAGCCATATGAGAAAAATTATCCGACCCATGATCTCGAATTAGCTGCCATCGTATTTGCTTTGAAAATATGGCGACATTACTTATTTGGTGAGAAGTGCCATGTATTTTCGGACCACAAAAGTCTCAAATATTTGATGACTCAAAGAGACTTAAATCTGCGACAAAGACATTGGCTCGAGTTGTTAAAAGATTATGAGCTTGTCATTGACTATCACCCGGGAAAGGCTAATGTGGTTGCGGATGCCTTAAGTCGTAAATCACTGTTTGCTTTACGAGCGATGAATGTACACTTGTCTGTTCTATCCGAAAATGTGTTAGTGGCGGAATTAAAGGCCAAACCATTGTTGATTCATCAAATTCGTGAAGCTCAGAAAGTCGATGATGAATTGGTTGCAAAACGGGCTGAATGTGTTCCGAATATGGAATCAGAGTTTCAAATTGATGATGACGATTGTTTGAGCTTCAGAAGTCGGTTGTCTGTTCCAAGAAATTCAGAACTCATTTCGATGATTCTGAACGAAGCTCATTGTAGCCGAATGTCAATTCACCCGGGGAGTACGAAAATGTACAACGATCTGAGACGTCAGTTTTGGTGGCATGGTATGAAACGAGACATTTTCGATTTTGTTTCGAAGTGTTTAATATGTCAGCAAGTGAAGGCGGAACATCAAGTGCCTACGGGTTTACTTCAGCCGATCATGATACCTGAATGGAAATGGGATCGAGTCACGATGGATTTTGTATCTGGGTTGCCATTGTCGACAAGTAAGAAAGATGCTATTTGGGTTGTTGTTGATAGACTGACTAAGTCGGCTCATTTTATCCCCGTACGTACGAATTTTTCATTGGATAAACTAGTTGAATTGTATGTTTCTCAGATTGTGAGATTACACGGGGAACCTATTTCTATCGTGTCGGATAGAGATCTGAGATTCACCTCGCGATTTTGGAAGAAATTGCAAGAAGCTTTGGGCACCAAGTTGCGTTTTAGCACCGCTTTTCATCCCCAAACCGATGGTCAATCCGAGCGAATAATTCAGATACTTGAGGATATGCTGAGATGCTGCATCCTTGAGTTTAGTGGTTCATGGGAACGGTACTTACCTTTGATTGAATTCGCTTACAACAATAATTTTCAATCAAGTATTAAGATGGCACCTTACGAGGCTTTGTACGGGCGTAAATACCGCACACCAATGTTTTGGACCGAGCTCGGTGAAAGTAAAATTTTCGGAGTGGATTTGATTAAAGATGCTGAACAGAAAGTAAAAATAGTTCATGAGAGTCTGAAGGCAGCATCAGATCGTCAGAAGTCATACGCGGATTTAAAACGAAGAGATATTGAGTATCAGGTGGGAGACAAAGTGTTTCTTAAGGTATCGCCTTGGAAAAAGATACTCAGATTTGGCCGTAAGGGCAAATTTAGTCCGAGATTCATTGGGCCGTATGAGATCTCCGAACGAGTTGGCCCAGTTGCGTATAGGTTGTTTTTACCCCCTGAACTCGAAAGGATCCACAACGTTTTTCATGTTACGATGCTTCGACGTTACAGATCCGATCCTACGCACGTAATAAACCCCTCCGAGGTCGAAATTCAAGCCGATATGAGTTATGAAGAAGAACCGATTCGTATCCTAGCTCGAGAAGTGAAAGAGTTGCGAAACAAAAAGGTTCCGTTAGTGAAAGTGTTATGGCTCAAACACGGGATCGAAGAAGCTACTTGGGAAACCGAGAATGCCATGAAAGAACGATACCCAAACCTATTTACCGGTAAGATTTTCGGGGACGAAAATTTCTTAAGTGGAGGAGAGTTGTGACAGCCCTAATGTGACCCTAGTCGGGAAGTGGTTTCGAGGTGACAAAACCGAGTCATAAAAATAATTAGCTGTCATATTTGATGCTTATTATATATATATATGCATGTGTGAAAATTTCATATTTGAATTTTGTTTAATTGTAGGTGAATTTTAGTAAATAGGACTTATGTGAGAAAATTTTGAAATGTGATAGGTCAAAACATAAGGATCTATTAGTGCATGAAATAAAAATGGGGGGACTTGCATGTCAATTTCCCCCCCAATTAGTAGTGGCCGGCCATGACAAGTATGATGGACCAAGTGTGATGGGCAAAAACATGTCATAAACATGTTAAGTTAGTGTTTCATGGGAGGTATGATAAAATAAAGAGCATGGGAATAAAATAATGAAAGGGAATAGGATGAAAAAAAAAGAGCGTGTGGTTGTTCCCCCATTTTGCTGAAACTAGAAAAAAAAAAGAAAGGCTTCATCCTTTGGTTCTACTTGGCCGGTTTGAAAGGAGGAAGAAGAGAGGTTTCGGTCACCTTGAGCTTAAGGGGAGGTTAGTATATTGTGTTAAATTCTTAAGTTTTAAACTTGTTTCTAGTTAATTAGCTAATTTCTTAGGCAAAATTTCGAAATCTCGGTGATGGCTTGAGCATTCGGTTTTGGTTGTTGAAAGGAATGAGTTGGAGGTTGGATCATGTTAAGATTCGGCCTTGTACATAAACATTAAGAGTTTGATGTTTTTGTGATTTTTGGAAGGTAAATAAGGTTATACACAAGATAAATACTAAGATTTTGGTTGACTTGTTTTAGTGAGGTTCGGCCAAGGACCTTATGTGCAAGTTTATTCGGTTTAAGTAGAGAAAACGTGACGGGTAGATATGAAGTAATGTGTATATTGGTTCGGCTGCTAAGCAAGGAAATAATTGTTAGTAACATAGTATCTATGCACTTATGTATATATATGTATGTACAAATAACCTATTTAGCTATGGATATCTAAAGTGTTAAATAATGAAATTCTTGAGGACTTGGGTTAAATAGCATTCAGCCAAGGACTATATGGGCTTGTTAATTCGGTTTAAGTGAAGAAACTATGATAGAGAAATATGACTAAATTGTGGACTTTGACAATTTAAATGATGCATTTGACTTGTGTACCGACCTAGGACGATATGTGTTTCTATATGAAGTTAGATGGTGTTGATGAAGTTCGGTAATGCATGATGTTTAAATAGTATTGAGCAAGGTCATTGTACTTAAATTGTATGACATACATGTATTGAATGGAATTGCCCAAGTGAAAATATTAAATGAATTTATTTGTTTAAATTAAGCTCAAGAGCAAAGGGGATCTAAATCCGATAAAGGGAAGGAAAAAGTGGTCGAATAGCCATCGAAACCGTTCGACAACACCCGAGGTAAGTTTTCGAGTAACGATACTTAGTTTACGATTTGATTAAGTCATGACGTATGAGCGTAACAAATATACGGTGATATGATGATTCTACTTGAATTTTATGTTGAGTTAATTTGTCTATACGTGTGACGGGCAGCCGTATGTGCATAGAGATCGTGTCATAAAGCAAACTAAACCATGCTGTTTGTATGTGGCTAGTGAGCCGAAAATGAGATTGCTTAATACGTGACTTGTGTTTGAACTCTGATTATGAAAATGGAATATAAATGTGTCATGATTTGTTGATATGTGCATGAATGTTTGGATGATAACCGGGCTAAGTCCCGAAGGCATTTACGCTAGTGACTAGTTCCGGGCTAAGTCCCGAAGGCGTTTGTGCGAGTTACTATATCCGGGCTAAGTCCCGAAGGCATTTGTGTGAGTTACTATATCCGGGCTAAGTCCCGAAGGCATTTGAGTGAGTAGCTATATCCGGTTAAATCCCGAAGGTACTTGGCTTGGGAATGAGCGACCTTGCTGTAATAGCTTCAATTAATACGCTCGTAAAATCCCAACGATGAGGTATGTTTCGTGTGTGCTTTGAATTAGTTGATCCCTTACAAATAAGTATTCGCTCAATCGATAAATGAGCTACCGGCCTTTGGCTATGTTGATCATTTGTGTATGAATATAAGGGTGGGTAATGTGAAGTAAGTATGATATTGAGAATTTGTGCATGTCAAATTATCCATTTAGCTATATGAATGCTACATTTTAGTTGTGTCAAATTTTATGGCTCAAAACTTACTAAGCATTAAATGCTTACTCCGTTTCTGTAAATCTCTGTTTTATAGATTTTGGTTCTTCAGCTATCGGACTCGGGATTTTTGAAGTCGAAGTTGCCCACACTATCAAAGCTCCTTTTGGTACACTTTTGGTTGAACTTTGAAATGGCATGTATAGGACACCCCTTTTTTTGTTATTAGTCAAGTACTTTGGTGTTGTATATATTTGGATAGCCATGCGAAAATGACTTATATATATTTTGAGCATAATGTTATAATCATCTTGAATGTATATGTTCATTAGGAGGCATGGAAATGTTTGGCAACGATTAGCCATTAGAATGGTTCATCATGATTATATTTTGGGCTATATATGCTAAAGGGCTAGTTGAATCATGGAAACTATGAAATAGGTAAAGTGTACCTTAAAGGCAGATACTGACAGTAGCAGTGATGTAGATTTGAAAAATCACTAAAAATAGTAGGAATATAATTAAATGGTGAATAAATGATGTAATCAAACCTTGATGAATCTACTTTTACATGGAAGAAACGAAACGATCATATGAGTTGTATGTTAAGAGATATATAGGTTTTCGTGAAATAGGGCCAGAACAGTTTCTGGATTCCCTGTTCTGACTTTGGAAATTCATTATAAATTAACCACAGACATTTAGAAGTCATGCCATATATGTATAGATTCCTTTTTGAGTCTAGTTTCTATAGAAACAAACTAAATCAGTATTGAATCCCTGTACAAGGAGATATCCAAGTCGTAATGCATGAAGATCAGTGTAGTCAAACCCTGAAACAGGGGAGACTTTAACTAATAAACTGTACTAATTGGCCCGACCAAAAATTCTAGAAAAAAAAATGTAGATGGATATATGAGTATATTTTCAGGAAAAATTTACAGAACTGGTTTTCGAGTTTTGGAACTCGAGATATGATTTTTAAGGTGACAGTGACGCAGTTAGCCAGCTCGTCTGGAAATTTAAAATGGACTGTGCAAATAAGTGAATTTAGTCCGTTCACACCTCGTGTCCGACTCCGGCAATGGCCTCGGGTACGGGGTGTTACAGCCCTAATTCAGGATGTTATATTATTTGTATACGAATTACTAAGCTTTTAAAGCTTACCATGTTTTTTTCTCACTATTTTATATATTATTGAAGCTAGCTCAGGCTCAGGCAATCATTGAAGAACGTCACCACACTATCGATCATCTTGTTGGTACTATTGAAGCTTTGTATATATGGTATATGGCATGTATAGGCTAATTTCATCTTGATATGTTTTGAGTTATGATTTAGCCATGTGAGTTGGCTTGTAAATGGTGTGTATGTTGGCCATTTGAGTTGGCTAGATTTATGAACTTGGTAAGTGATATGTGATGTATATATTGCCTTGTGTCTTGGCATTTTTGGTATGGTTGCTCAATTAGTAAATTGTCTGTAATATTGTTTGTAAAATGGCATGTTGTGAATTGGCTTGATTTTGAGATGATGAAATGGTATGTTTTGAAGCATGAAATAGATGTTAAGATGGTGAGGAAATGCATTTAGAAGTTATTAAAGTTTGATGATTTTGACATATTGATTTGATATGTTTTGGTTATGAACTCTAGTGGTTAAGAGGATGGTTTATAAATGGCATGAATTGTGTATGAATTGGAATGTTTTGGATGCCTATAAATGTATTGAAATGATACCATTTTGGTTGTTAGATGTGCAAGAGGCAAGGGTGGCAAATTGACTTTGCAAATAGCCTATTTTTGTTCACATGGGCAGAGAAACGGGTGTGTGTCTCAGCTGTGTGCGACACACGGTCATGCTACACGGCCGTGTGTCCCCTGGGGTAGCCCTTTGAATTTAAGTTAGTACACCCTACAGTTTTGGCACTGCCTAGACACACAGACGTGTCTACTGGCCGTGTGTGATGCACTGGATGGCACATGGGCGTGTGGTTGGCCGTGTGACCCAAGTTAGTAACCCTTCTAGTTTTCACACGACTTGGCACACGGGTGTGTCCTCAGTCCTGTGGTGTAAATTAGTATGTATGCCTTGTTTTCACACGACCTACACACACGAGCGTGTCGAGGTTGTGTGAGGCACACGGTCTGCTCACATGGGCGTGTGACCTCTGTAACTTAGAAAAATTTTTAAGTTTCCGAAAATTTCTTTACAAGATCGGTTTAGTCCCAAAACCTTCTCTGAAGCATGTTTTAGGTCATGTAGACCTATTTACGGGACATTATATATGTGAATGAATGTTTATTCGATAATGGATGTTTATTGAGTTGTGAAATGTTAGTTAAATGTTGTGTTTGATAGGTAATACCTCTTAATCCTAATCCGGCGACGGAAAAAGGTTAGGGGTGTTACAAATTAAATGAGTCTCAAATTTTTTTTGATGAAGATTGATACAGCTTACTCACTGATCTCTTTCTCGAGTCTCTAGCTTTTGAGTCTACTTTTCTCTTTTCTTTGCTGAGATCCTCGGCTTTACAAGCCCTTTCAACCAAAACAACGAATTCTTTGATTTTGTAGAATCCCAACTAGAAGCTTTATATCTTCATTCAATCTATCAATGAACCACTTACACATAATCTCTTAGATAGAAACATATTTCTGAGCATATTTGCACAATCGTACAAATTCTCTTTCGTACTTAGTCATAGTCATTCGACCCTGTTTCAATTCTAGAAACTCTTTATGCTTTTAATCTAGAAATTTTTGACTTATATATTTTATTCAGAACTCGGATTGGAAGAACTCCCAGGTAACCTGTTCTCTTGGAACCATTGATATCAATTTTTTCCACCAATGGTACGAATTATCTCTAAGTAAATATACCGCACATTTGATACACTCATCAGGATTAGAAAACAATTTATCAAATACCCGTATCGTGTTCACGAGCTAGAACTCAACCCTCTTAGCGTCATCATTAACGGTAGCCCGAAACTCCTCAGCCCCATGCTTACAAATGTTATTAACAAAGGGTTTATTTCATTGCAAAAGATCAATACCTTAAGGAACTACAGGGGTTTGTTGAGGAATAGGCGGGGGTGGAGATTGTTGAGCATATGTATTCGTTCGAACAAACTCCGAGAACCACTCACTCATTATTTGGAAGAAGCCTCTTCCCCTTAACTACTTGAAATTGGCCTAGAGTCAGCCGGCGTTGCCTTTTGAGCAGGAGCGGGTGCATTACTTTCTACATTGTGAGCTAGAGCTCGATCGGGATCCATTCGCTATATGAAAACACACTTTAAGTTGTCAGGAATCTTCACACTATCATAGTTTATATCTATGGCATGTATAGCTAGACTCTCACAAGCTACGTTAGTCATAGAATTGACAAAATTGTAGCTCTGATACCAATCAAATATAACACACTTAACCTGTGTCCGCCACTGGAATAGGGTTATGAGGCATTACCAATCAAAGCACAACATATAATATACATTTCCAATACATGATTCAATTCCCTATAAATATCTATCTAACATAATCATATTTTCCCTTATAAGGTTCTACGAGACCTTAAAACATGCTTAAACGAGGTTCGAGACTAAACTGATAACATTTGCAAACTTTGAGACATTTATAAAATTTTCAAGCATTCAAGGGTCACACGCCTGTGTGAACTGGCTGTGTGCCTCACACGGCCACAAGACACGCTCATGTCACAGAACGTGTGAAAACAGGGCATACATACTGACTTGCACCACATGGCCGAGGACACGCCCGTGTGCCATAGCCACGGGACAACTGGAGGGGTTACTGACTTGGGTTACACGGCCAGCCACATGCCCATGTGCCAACCCGTGTTTCACACATGGCCAATAGACACGCCGGTGTGTCTAGACCATGTCAAACCTATAGGGTATACTAACTTAAATTCAAAGGGTACCCTAGGGGACGCATGGCCGTGTAGCATGATCGTATGTTGCATACGGCTAAGACATACGCCCGTGTCTCTGCCGGTGTGGACAAAAATAGGCTATTTGCACAACCATTTTTGCCACCCTATTTTCACAAGCATACACAAGTATAATTTGCATCAATAATTCAACCCAATTGGTAGCCATTTCATAACTATTCATACACATATCATACCATTTAGAAACCATTCTTTTAACTACTGAAATACATGGCCAAACATACCAAATCAATAAGTCAAAATCTTCAAATTTGCATAACTTTTAAATGCATTTCTTCATCATTTCAATTACTAATTCTTGTCACAAAATGTACCATTTCATCACCTCAAAATCAAGCCACAACATGCTATCTTCCAAACATTAATACACCAATTATCAACTAGCTACACAATCAAACATATAATCATCACAGAATATGCCAAAACATAAGGCCATATATATACACCACATATATCACTTATCAAACGCATAATTTAAGCCAACTTAAATAGCCATATACACCACCATTTACAAGACAAATCTCATGGCTAAAGTCATAACTCAAAACATATCAAGATGACACTAGCCTATACATGCCATATACCATATATACAAAGCTTCAAAAGTACCAACAAGTTGACCGATAGTGTGATGACGTTTCTTGATGATCCCTGAATCCGAGCTAGCTTTGATTATCTATAAAACAAGGAAATAACATACAAAGTAAGCTTTAAAAGCTTAGTAAGCCATATACAAATAAATTATCACATGAATCAATATCATTTCCATCAATAGACAACCATGAATAAACATTTATAAGATCACAAACCTTTCTCATTGTACACATATTCAATATCATAATTGAATTCATCAAATACTTCCCTTTCATTACTTGTATGAATCTCGTACGTACCTGAGCCATTTAACTCATTCATACATTCTTACTCGACTTGACTTTGCCTGTTGAACCATTCGAAATCGTTAAGGATACTCAAAAATCATATAAAGCTTGTACAATGCCATATCCCAGATATGGTCTTACACGTTATCACATATTGAGGCCACTGTCCGGACAGGGTCTTACATGAAATTGAATAACGATGCCCCATACATGTCTTACATGTAATCATATATTGGTAATCTAATGTCATGACATTTGTATCCTATACTATTCCTAAGGTTCGTACGGGACTTTCAGATGTCGTAACTCTATCGATTCTTGCTCGTATTTTCTCGTTCAACATTCATAATAATTCAATGACAATTAAACATGTATAATTCAATTTAAAGATATTTATTTGCATATGACCTTAACTCAATCGTAGAAACAATGAAACTAGCCGATTAATCAAGTACTTTGTTCTTGCCTCGATCTAAGTCTAATTTTTTTCGTTCTTGATTAACTCTTTTATTCCTCAATTCATTCAATTTCATCCAAAACACACAATTTGGGGCATTTTTCACATCAATCCCTGTAATTTTATATTTTCTCAATTTAGACCCTATTTAATAAAAACATAGAAATTCATGAAATTCAATTTAACCCATGCTTGACCAAATTTCATAAGGACATCTAGTAGCCCAAAACTTTCATTTATTTCACATTTCAACCACTCAATTTACAAATTTCTTAATTTAATCCCATTTTGACATTTTTGTCAAAAATCACTTTACAAAGCATTTAAATCTATAAAAAATGATCATTTTCCATTATCAAACATTTAAAAGCTTAAACATTCATCAATGGCACTTCAAAAAATCATCAACAAACTTGAAAATTAGGGCACAACCTAGCTAGAATACAAAGCAATGATCTCAAAAACGTAAAAATCATCAAAAACCAAGCAAAGAACATACCTTAATTAATCCTTCAATGTGTCGAACCAGAAATAGACTTGGAAGATTTATTTTCTCTTCAATAATCGGTTATAGATGAAGAAATAAAGATGATTTTGGTCTTTGTTTTATTTAATCAAACTTAATTAATTAAATTACATATTTAACCTTAATGAAACCATTATTAAATCACCTAATATATGCCCATTTATGTAAAATTCCACTATAAATGGTTTAATAACATCATAAGGACCTTTCATTTAATAAACCATAGCAATTAAACACTTTAAACAAGTAGAATGCAACTTTTGCATTTTAAGCGATTAAGTCCTTTTATCAAATTGAGCACTCAAACGCTAAAATTAACTCACGGAATTTTCACACATATGTAATCACATCATATAAACACCAAAAATAATATTAAAATAATTTTAGGACCTCAGATTTATGGTTCCAAAACCATTTTTCAGATTTAGCTGAAATGTGGCTATTACATATGTATTTTGGCCATTTGTGTTGGCTTGTAGATATTATGTTTGGTTTTGTTTTTAGCCATGAGAGTTGGCATATTTTGTCTAAGATGGTGATGTATACATATATATATACTTGTGTTAATACTATTTATTGATGTGTTCATAATTGCTTGTGATAGGTAATATGGTTGCTAAATGGTTGATATTAGATATGAATTGTACTTGTGAATTGGTGCAAAATGATGTATGTTTAAGAAAGGTTAGTTAGTTGATTTGTATATGTATTTTCGGTAAGTTTTGAATTAGTAAAACATGAGTTTAAAAGCATATTGGTTTTTAGTATTGAAAATGGTATGATTTAGCCTTGATTTTGGTTAAGTTGATGTTCATTTATGCTATGAATTTGTACCATTTGGGTTGTGTAGGTAGATGCAAATTTGGGTGGAAAATTGGCTTGGTAAATAGCCTATTTTTTTCAAAACGAGTAGAGACATGGGCATGTGTCTCAGTCGTGTGTGAGACACAGTTATGTTGCACACCTGTGTGTTCCCTAGTGTGGATTTAGAAACCAAGTCAATATGCTCCACACGGCCTAACACACGGGCGTGTGAATCACCGTGTGGCACAAGTCCGTATACCATCCAGTTTTCAAATGACCTAGTACACAGCCTGTCACACAGGCGTGTGTGGCTGTTTTAAGTAGTACACGGGCTAGACACTTGGGTGTGTGGTCTAGTCGTGTAAGGTATTTAGAGAGTTACATGGGGTCGGACATGGGCTGGGACACGGCCATGTGATCCCATTTCGAATGTCCACACGGCCTGAGACACAGGCGTGTCTCTTGGCCATTTGAGAGACACGGCCGGGGCACACGGGCATGTGACCCTTACAGTTTGGTAAAATTTCTAAGTTTTGTAAAAATTTCTTAAGTTATCGGTTTAGTCCCGAACTACTTCCAAAGTATGTTTAGGGCCTTGTAGGCTTGGAATAGGGACAATGTGATTGTATTTGATTGGAATTACATTTGTTTGATGATTTTTTATTTTAATTGGATGGTTGTTTAAGTTGTAAGTCCAGTAATACTCCGTAACCATATTCCAGTGATGAATACGGGTAAAGGGTGTTATATAGGAAGACTGCCATCGCAGTCGCTGACATTATTGTGTTTGGTGATGTAGGTGCGACACCTTTATGGCACTTCGACCTGGTTCGGTTCTTCTGATTTGGTCTAGGGCAGTGATAATCCAACTAGTCCAGGATAGTGATGACCAGACCGATCCGGTCTTGCCACCGGTTGGACTGTTGGCTCGGTTTCATAAACCGGGCCCTGTTTGACCAAATTTTGGAACTTTGCCTCAGTTATTGGCCTCCTAGGCCCAATTTATGATCTCAAGTCCAATTTTCAAGTTCAATTACCCACTGGACCAATTGTTTGACTTGAAAATTAATTTCTAAATATATCATATTAATTTGAATTAATTTGATTAATTTAATTTTACTTGATCAAAATTAATTTTTCCAAAAATCACTTAGATTTTCCAAATTAATTTTTCAAGAAAATTCTTTAATCAAATTCTCTAGTTGACCAATTCTCACGACCACCGAATTTAATTCCACATCAAATAAATTAACTCAATTAAATTGTTTCCGAAGTCATATAATTTTCTTCTGATTCAAAGGCAGCTCGATCGAGCTTTCGCTAAACTAGCAGAAGGACCAATCAAAAATATTCAATTAGGCTCTAGTAATTGTAATTATGTCCAAAAGCATCGTTCTGGTAATTCACAATTACTTAATATCATGGAGTTAATCCACAAGAAGTACCATGATTGAAAACTCCTTATTGTATACTCTTTATGAAAGCAATTCATCCAACTACTTTTTCCAATGGCCTCGTCATGTGTGTGTTACCCTAATATGATATCCTTGATTCTTTTGAGTTAAATCTGTTCACTCAATACAATCCTATTTTATCTCATTTTCACCATTGTGTCTTTTTAATGATTAATATGATCACTTTCAACAAATGAAAGTGATAAATTGCTCGTTCGAGAACAAGCAACCAGTTGCCATGTTCTATATTTATCAATCCACACAATGCCAATGAGAGGATACCATTAACTCTTTAATTGAGCTATGAATTCTACTATTGCTAGTAAAACTATGTCATACACAAGTCATGTAACCAATATACCGGCTATGGGCTCGATCATCTTTAAAGCATAAGCCCCACTTATATCAAAGCACGTGAGTTGGATACGCATGGTCAGTGACTAACTCAGGATTTAGGTAAATCACACCATGAACGTCACAAGTGAATTATGTAACACCTCAAACCCGAGACCGTCACCGGAGTCGAATACGAGGTGTTGACAGACTTTTAAAAATTTTTCCAGACACTGCCCAGTCTGAGTACTAGTCGCTTCAAAAATCATATCTTGAGTTTCACAACTCGAAAATCAGTTTTGTGATTTTTCCCTGAAACTAGACTCATGTTCCCACCTATATATTTTTTTCTAGAATTTTTGGTCGGGCCAATTAGTACAGTTTATTAGTCAAAGTCTCTCATGTTACAGGGGTCGACTACACTGACCTTTTCCCATTACGACTGGGATATCTCTCTGCACAGGGCTTCAATACTAATTCCGTTTGTTTCTATGGAAACTAGACTCAGAGAGGAATCCATACATATATAGTATGACCCCTAATTATCTCTGGTAAATTTATAGTGAATTTCCAAAGGCGGAACAGTGAATCCAGAAACTGTTCTGGCCCTGTTCCACAAGAACCCGAATATCTCTTCCTGTACTGTTCCTATAATTGTTTCGTTACTTCCATATGAAAGTAGATTCATCAAGGTTCGATTACATAATTTATTCACTATTTAATTCCACTCCTACGAATTTATGTGATTTTTCAATTCTACACCACTGTTGCTGTCAAAATCTGTTTTCAAGATAAACTTTACCTATTTTGTGGTTACCATGGACCAACTAGGGTTTTGCCATACATAGGTCCACATGTGATCATATTTAGCCATTCCAATGGCTGATCATTAGCCCAACACTTCCATTTCAATCCATAGTCACATCGTGAAACCATATATATACATACATAAACACAAATGGTCTAATGCCATACTCCACATCTACAAGCCATTTTCGCATGGCTTTACACACATACATCACAAAAGAACTTAAACAACGGGGGTAGTCCTATACATGCCATATCCAGAGTTCAACTAAAAGAGTACCAAAAGAGCTTGATAGTGTAGATGACTTCGACTTCGCTGATCCCGAATCCGATAGCTAACGAACAAAATCTATAAAACAGAGAGCCAAAGCAACCGGGTAAGCATTTTAAGCTTAGTAAGTCTCAAGTAATGAAATCGGCTTTGACTACAGTATTACATTCACATAGCTAACTAAATCACTTTATTAACACACATTCTCATAATCATACTTACTTCACACTTCATCAACATAGATACACAAGGTATCAACCTTTCTAAAAGCCGAAAATTCGTTAGCCGATCGCACAAACACTATTTAAAACGAACCGACTTTTCCAATGCACACGCAAACATACCTTATCATTCGGGTTGGTCAAGCATAATTATTAAATTAGTTACAGCACAAAACGCTCACATTCAAACCCAAGTTTCTTCGGTATTTAACCGAATACAGCCACAAACACATTTGCCTTCGGGTCTTAACCCGGACATATGAACTCGCATAATTGCCTTCGGGTCTTAGCCCGGATATATCATCCCGCATAATTGCCTTCGGGTCATAGCCCGGATATATCAACTCGCATAATTGCCTTCGGGTCTTAGCCCGGATATGTCAACTCGCATAATTGCCTTCGGGTCTTAGCCCGGATATATCAACTCGCATAATTGCCTTCGGGTCTTAGCCCGGATATGTCAACTCGCATAATTGCCTTCGGGTCATAACCCGGATATATTCCAATGTTCATGCACACATATGTCAATAATCATAACACATTCATATCATTTCTTCGTTACTAAGGCTCCAACACAAAACATTTATTAAACCTTTCAAATTTCGGCTCAGTAGCCGCACACAAAGAACATAATTTCAATTGGCTTTATAACATAGTCTCTAAGCACATTCGACTATCCGTCATAGTATGACTATTCATTTCAATATAATTCAAGTAGGGTCATTACTCGAAGACTTACCTCAAATGTCGTCGAACGACTTCAACGGCTATTCAATTACTTTTTCCTTCCCTTTATCGGATCTAGTTCCCCCTTGCTCTTGAGCTTAAGTTCAACAAAATTTAAAATAGTCATTAATCGACTATTCAAGTATTACTTTCAGAATAATATTATATATATTGATCCGACTTTCACACACATAGATTATAGCAAGCTTTATATTAATCAATAAATAATTCATCGGCAAACTTTCATTAATGTTTACAACAAAATCACATATTCACTACGAGCTATTTTCCTGAGCAGTAGTTACTAAATTACTTATAACTGGAGCTACTAAACTCCAAATCACTTGCCGTTAATTTTCCCTGAATATAGACTCGTATATCTTCCATCCATAAAATTTTCAGAATTTTAGGCTTGGCCAATCAATACCAGATTTTTCTTAAAGTTTCCCCTATTTCACTGGTTGACTATTCTGACCACTCTTCACTACGAATCCAATTTCTCACTTTACAGAATTCCAAATGTGTTGTATTTGATCTCATTTGAAACTAGACTCATTAAGGAGTCTAAGCATATAAATTTTATCTTATAATAATTTTTGTACAATTTATAATGATTTTCTAAAAACAGAACAGGGAATCCAGCAGTCATTTTGACTCAGCCCCACAATACTTCAAATATCTCAAGATCGGTAACTCTTTTGTTTTTATAGTTTCCTTTGTAAGAAAATAGACTCTTCAAGCTTTAATGACATAATTCACTCAGCTTCTAATTCAACTCCTACAATTTATGGCGATTTTCCAAAATCACCTTACTGCTGCTGTCCCCAAACAGATTATTACCAAATCAAATACTAACATTAGCATTTCACCTTAATAGCTAGCTTACCAAGCCTTGATTTAACATATAATTCACACATATCACATTCAGCTATATATATATATATTCTAAATCCCTCTCTTAACACATAATCTACTAACTTGAAAATTATTTTCTAACAAATTTTAACTTACACTAAAGCCGAGTGTTACTCAAGCTTTAAGCTCATGTTCTTTCATTATTAAGCAAGTGTTATAACACAAGGATTCATGGCCGAAACCTATGCATAACATTATTCAAGATTTAAACTCTTAAATGTCATTAGCAAATAAAGCCATACACACACAACTTATAAGTAAATTCCATCCTTGCAAAGCCTATAGTTCACTCGGCCACTCAACCCACCTATCGAAACTTCAATTCAAACTCATTAGCCGAACATACATATACTTATAATAAGCACATATGACATCTTCTTCAAGACACATTCGGCTATGGCATAATTTCCTTATAAAACCCAATTAATCAATCCACCTTAACCGAAACTTAACTCATACCAAACCTATCTTCAAACCATAAAATAGGTAGAAGTTAAACTAATCATCCAAATGGTGCATAAGTTTTCCAAGAATGACATTGAACTTACCTTACTTTAGGTATCCACCTTAGCCGAATTTTCTTCCCCAAAGGCTTTTCTTCCTCTTCTTTCTCTAGTTACGGCAATGGAGGAGAAAACATAGGCTAACTTTGGTTTTTCCTCCCACTAACTTGTATTTTATTAACCTTATTCATTATTTCATTTTGTAACATAAACTATTAGCATAAAATAGTTATAATATTATTTACTACATAACATGGCCGGCCACCATATTTAACTTGGGTAAATTGACATGCAAAACCACTCCTTTCAATGCATGTACTATTAGACCATTGTAAATTAGCCTCTCACTTTCCAACAAAGTTTCATATAAGTCCATATAAAAAAAGATTCACATAAAGATGATCAAATTAATGCATGAAACTTTCACACATGCAATTACTCACATCATAAACACAGAATATAATTTTTAATTATTTATAAGACTCGGTTTCGTGGTCCCGAAACCACTTTTCGACTAGGGTCAACTTTGGGCCGTCACAACTCTCCCCCACTTAAGAAATTTTCGTCCCCGAAAATCTTACCGGTAAATAGGTTTGGGTATCGTTCTTTCATTGAGCTCTCGGTCTCCCAAGTAGCTTCCTCGATCCCGTGTTTGAGCCATAACACCTTTACTAGCGGAACTCTTTTGTTTCGCAACTCCTTTACTTCACGAGCTAGGATACGCATCGGTTCTTCTTCATAGCTCATGTCGACTTGAATTCCAACCTCCGATGGGCTAATTATGTGCGATGGATCAGATCGATAGCGTCGAAGCATCGAAACATGAAAGACGTCATGAATCTTTTCAAGTTCCGGGGGCAAAATCAATCTATACGCAACCGGGCCAACTCGTTCGGAGATTTCGTACGGCCCAATGAATCTTGGGCTCAACTTGCCCTTACGGCCGAACCTGAGTATCTTTTTCCAAGGTGAAACCTTAAGGAACACTTTGTCTCCCACCTGATACTCAATGTCTTTTCGTTTCAAATCTGCGTACGATTTCTGACGATCCGTGGCTATCTTCAGACTTTCACGGATTACCTTTACTTTCTGTTCAGCATCTCTAATCAAATCAACTCCGAAAATTTTACTTTCACCGAGCTCGGTCCAAAACAATGGTGTACGGCATTTACGACCGTACAAAGCCTCGTAGGGTGCCATCTTAATACTTGATTGAAAACTATTGTTGTAAGCGAATTCAATCAAAGGTAAGTACCGTTCCCATGAACTACTGAACTCGAGGATGCAACATCTCAACATATCCTCAAGTATCTGAATTATCCGCTCGGATTGACCATCTGTTTGTGGATGAAAAGCGGTGCTAAAATGCAGCTTGGTACCCAAAGCTTCTTGCAATTTCTTCCAAAATCGCGAGGTGAATCTCGGATCTCTATCCGACACAATAGAAATCGGTACCCCGTGTAATCTCACAATCTGAGAAACATACAATTCAGCTAGTTTATCCAATGAAAAATCCGTACGCACGGGGATAAAGTGAGCCGACTTAGTTAGTCTATCGACAACAACCCATATCGCATCCTTCTTACTTGCTGACAAGGGCAGTCCGGACACAAAGTCCATTGTGACTCGATCCCATTTCCACTCGGGTATCATGATCGGCTGGAGTAATCCCGAAGGCACTTGATGTTCCGCTTTCACTTGTTGACATATTAAACATCTCGAAACAAAGTCGGAGATGTCCCGTTTCATACCATGCCACCAAAATTGACGTTTCAAATCGTTGTACATTTTCGTACTCCCCGGGTGAATTGACATTCGGCTACAATGGGCTTCGTTCAGAATCATCGAAATGAGTTCCGAATTCCTTGGAACACACAACCGATTTCTGAACCTCAAACAATTATCGTCGTCAATTTGAAACTCTGATCCCTCGTTCGGAAAACACTCAGCCCGTTTTGCAACCAATTCATCATCGACTTTCTGAGCTTCACGAATTTGGTGAGTCAATAATGGTTTAGCTTTTAATTCAGCTACTAACACATTGTCTGGTAGAACAGACAAATGCACGTTCATCGCTCGCAAAGCAAACAATGACTTCCGGCTTAAGGCGTCCACAACCACGTTAGCCTTTCCCGGGTGGTAATCAATGACAAGCTCGTAATCTTTCAACAACTCAAGCCAACGTCTTTGTCGCAGATTCAAGTCTCGTTGAGTCATCAAATATTTGAGACTTTTGTGGTCCGAAAATACATGGCACTTCTCACCAAACAGATAATGTCGCCATATTTTTAAAGCAAATACGATGGCAGCTAGTTCGAGATCATGGGTCGGATAATTCCTCTCGTGTGGCTTCAATTGTCTCGACGCATAGGCCACGACTCGACCTTCTTGCATCAATACGCAACCCAACCCAAGTAGGGATGCGTCACTATAGATGACAAACTCTTTACCCGATTCAGGTTGCACCAAAATTGGAGCTTCAGTCAAATGAGTTTTCAGTTGGTCGAAACTTTTCTGACATTTCTCCGTCCACTCGAACTTAACATCCTTTTGAAGTAGCTTCGTCATTGGTGTGGCTATCATCGAGAAACCTTTCACAAATCGTCGGTAATAACCGGCGAGCCCCAAAAAGCTCCGAACTTCAGTAACATTTCTCGGAGGTTTCCAGTCAAGTATGGCTGAAATTTTGTTCGGGTCAACTCGAATACCCGACGCGGATACCACATGACCCAAGAAGCTAACCTCTCTTAACCAGAACTCACACTTACTGAACTTAGCATATAACTGCTTATCCCGTAAAATTTGCAACACTAGTCTCAGGTGCTCAGCATGTTCGGTCTCATCTCTTGAATAGACCAAGATGTCATCAATGAACACAACTACGAACCGATCCAAATATGGTCTGAAGATCCGATTCATCAAATCCATAAATACTGCCGGGGCATTAGTGAGCCCAAACGGCATCACTAAGAATTCGTAGTGACCGTACCTCGTTCTGAAAGCAGTTTTGGGTACGTCTGAATCTCGAATCCGCAACTGATAATAACCCGATCTCAAATCTATTTTTGAGAACACTGAGGCCCCCTTTAGTTGATCAAACAAATCATCGATACGCGGTAGTGGGTATTTATTCTTTATCGTCACTTTATTCAGTTGACGATAGTCAATGCACAACCTCATGGTTCCGTCCTTCTTTTTCACGAACAATACTGGTGCACCCCAAGGTGAGAAACTTGGCCGAGCGAAACCTCTATCCGTCAATTCTTGCAGCTGAGCTTTCAACTCTTTTAACTCAGTTGGTGCCATACGATACGGAGCTATCGAAATCGGCGTAGTCCCAGGTATAAGCTCAATACCAAACTCTATCTCCCGAACAGGTGGTAAACCCGGCAATTCTTCAGGAAAAACATCCGGGTATTCACAAACCACCGGCACAGATTCAGGTTTCTTTTCTAGTTCTTGGTCATCCAGTACATACGCAAGGTATGCTTCGCACCCTTTTCTCACATATTTCTGTGCCAACATTGCTGATATTACAGCTGGTATCCCCTCCAAGTCCGCGGACTCAATTCGGACTACTTCGTTATTTGCACACCTCAAATCAATAGTCTTGCTTTTGCAATTCACAACCGCATCATGCACGGTCAACCAATCCAACCCAAGGATAACATCAAATTCATCAAACGGCAAAAGCATCAAGTCCGCTGGAAAACAGGAACCTCGAATTGCTAGGGGACATTTCTTACACACTTTGTCGACAAGCACGTAACGACCCAAGGGATTTGACACCCGAATTACAAACTCAGTAGACTCAATAGGTAAAGTCTTACTGGATGCTAAGGTTTCACATATGTACGAATGAGTAGAACCGGGGTCAATCAAAGCAATTACATTAGTATCAAAGAGAGTAAAAGTACCGGTAATAACATCAGGCGAAGAAGCATCCTCGCGGGCACGTATAGCATATGCTCTAGCAGGTGCACGAGCCTCGGATCTGGTCGTAGCATCTCTAGATCCTCTCTGACCACCACTAGCATTGCCCATATTTCTAGATGGTCTACCTCGAGCAGTGGTAGCACCCGGTTTCCCACTCTGATTTACATTCTGTTCGGACAGCCTCGGGCAATCTTTAATGAAGTGGTCCACTGATCCGCACTTGTAACAGGAGCGGTCATGGAATCTACAACTCCCCAAATGCCATTTACCGCAATGTCGACATTCCGTTCGGCCTCGACGTTCATTCCCAACACTGGCGACTGAAGTGCCTCGTGTACCCACAGGGGGTCGATCACGATCTCGTCTAAAAAGGCCCGAAGTGCTTTTAGACCGGCCCACATCATCTCGAAATTTCTTCGATGCCTGTTGATGAGACTTTCCCGAGAATCTTTTACGAAACTCCCCGGTTCCCACATCAACTTTTTGTTTTTCCTTTCTAAGCTCTTCGGCTTTACAAGCTCGCTCGACAAGTACTACGAACTCTCGTATCTCAAGAATGCCAACGAACATTTTTATATCTTCATTCAGCCCATCTTCGAAGCGTTTACACATAACAGCCTCGGACGAAACACATTCCCGAGCGTATCTACTAAGTCTAACAAATTTTCGCTCGTAATCAGTAACTGACATAGAACCTTGCTTAAGCTCAAGAAATTCCTTCCGTTTTTGATCAACAAATCTCTGACTGATATACTTTTTCCGAAACTCAGTTTGGAAAAACTCCCAAGTTACTTGCTCCCGGGGCACGACAGAAGTCAGAGTACTCCACCAATAGTAGGCAGAATCACGTAGCAAGGAGATAGCACACTTTAGACATTCATCGGGTGTACAAGATAGCTCATCGAGTACCCGGATAGTGTTGTCCAACCAAAATTCAGCTTGCTCGGCATCGTCGCTATCCGTAGCTTTAAATTCAGTAGCCCCATGTTTTCGGATTCGGTCAACTGGGGGCTTATTTGACCTTATTTGGTCAGTTACCGGAGGTATTGTAGGTGCGGGGGTGGTGTTTGTCGGGAATGGAGGTTGTGGAACAGCCGTATTAGTTCGAATGTATTGGTTGAACCAATCATTCATCACGCTATAGAAAGCTTGTCTAGCTTCATCCTTCGGGTTACTCACATTAGGTTGAGAGTCCACCGGCGCTGTCCCTTGTGCGGGAGCAGGCGCTACACTCTCAAGATCATCAGCTACCGCTCGGTTGGGATCGGGATCCATTACTATAAATAAACACATTTGCAAATGTCAGAAATCACCACACTATCAATTAATCACATAAAATGGCATGTATAGCTAGACCCCAACACATTACGGTAGTCCTAGAATCGACTAAACCGTAGCTCTGATACCACTAAATTGTAACACCTCAAACCCGAGACCGTCACCGGAGTCGAATACGAGGTGTTGACAGACTTTTAAAAATTTTTCCAGACACTGCCCAGTCTGAGTACTAGTCGCTTCAAAAATCATATCTTGAGTTTCACAACTCGAAAATCAGTTTTGTGATTTTTCCCTGAAACTAGACTCATGTTCCCACCTATATATTTTTTTCTAGAATTTTTGGTCGGGCCAATTAGTACAGTTTATTAGTCAAAGTCTCTCATGTTACAGGGGTCGACTACACTGACCTTTTCCCATTACGACTGGGATATCTCTCTGCACAGGGTTCAATACTAATGCCGTTTGTTTCTATGGAAACTAGACTCAGAGAGGAATCCATACATATATAGTATGACCCCTAATTATCTCTGGTAAATTTATAGTGAATTTCCAAAGGCGGAACAGTGAATCCAGAAACTGTTCTGGCCCTGTTCCACAAGAACCCGAATATCTCTTCCTGTACTGTTCCTATAATTGTTTCGTTACTTCCATATGAAAGTAGATTCATCAAGGTTCGATTACATAATTTATTCACTATTTAATTCCACTCCTACGAATTTATGTGATTTTTCAATTCTACACCACTGTTGCTGTCAAAATCTGTTTTCAAGATAAACTTTACCTATTTTGTGGTTACCATGGACCAACTAGGGTTTTGCCATACATAGGTCCACATGTGATCATATTTAGCCATTCCAATGGCTGATCATTAGCCCAACACTTCCATTTCAATCCATAGTCACATCGTGAAACCATATATATACATACATAAACACAAATGGTCTAATGCCATACTCCACATCTACAAGCCATTTTCGCATGGCTTTACACACATACATCACAAAAGAACTTAAACAACGGGGGGTAGTCCTATACATGCCATATCCAGAGTTCAACTAAAAGAGTACCAAAAGAGCTTGATAGTGTAGATGACTTCGACTTCGCTGATCCCGAATCCGATAGCTAACGAACAAAATCTATAAAACAGAGAGCCAAAGCAACCGGGTAAGCATTTTAAGCTTAGTAAGTCTCAAGTAATGAAATCGGCTTTGACTACAGTATTACATTCACATAGCTAACTAAATCACTTTATTAACACACATTCTCATAATCATACTTACTTCACACTTCATCAACATAGATACACAAGGTATCAACCTTTCTAAAAGCCGAAAATTCGTTAGCCGATCGCACAAACACTATTTAAAACGAACCGACTTTTCCAATGCACACGCAAACATACCTTATCATTCGGGTTGGTCAAGCATAATTATTAAATTAGTTACAGCACAAAACGCTCACATTCAAACCCAAGTTTCTTCGGTATTTAACCGAATACAGCCACAAACACATTTGCCTTCGGGTCTTAACCCGGACATATGAACTCGCATAATTGCCTTCGGGTCTTAGCCCGGATATATCATCCCGCATAATTGCCTTCGGGTCATAGCCCGGATATATCAACTCGCATAATTGCCTTCGGGTCTTAGCCCGGATATGTCAACTCGCATAATTGCCTTCGGGTCTTAGCCCGGATATATCAACTCGCATAATTGCCTTCGGGTCTTAGCCCGGATATGTCAACTCGCATAATTGCCTTCGGGTCATAACCCGGATATATTCCAATGTTCATGCACACATATGTCAATAATCATAACACATTCATATCATTTCTTCGTTACTAAGGCTCCAACACAAAACATTTATTAAACCTTTCAAATTTCGGCTCAGTAGCCGCACACAAAGAACATAATTTCAATTGGCTTTATAACATAGTCTCTAAGCACATTCGACTATCCGTCATAGTATGACTATTCATTTCAATATAATTCAAGTAGGGTCATTACTCGAAGACTTACCTCAAATGTCGTCGAACGACTTCAACGGCTATTCAATTACTTTTTCCTTCCCTTTATCGGATCTAGTTCCCCCTTGCTCTTGAGCTTAAGTTCAACAAAATTTAAAATAGTCATTAATCGACTATTCAAGTATTACTTTCAGAATAATATTATATATATTGATCCGACTTTCACACACATAGATTATAGCAAGCTTTATATTAATCAATAAATAATTCATCGGCAAACTTTCATTAATGTTTACAACAAAATCACATATTCACTACGAGCTATTTTCCTGAGCAGTAGTTACTAAATTACTTATAACTGGAGCTACTAAACTCCAAATCACTTGCCGTTAATTTTCCCTGAATATAGACTCGTATATCTTCCATCCATAAAATTTTCAGAATTTTAGGCTTGGCCAATCAATACCAGATTTTTCTTAAAGTTTCCCCTATTTCACTGGTTGACTATTCTGACCACTCTTCACTACGAATCCAATTTCTCACTTTACAGAATTCCAAATGTGTTGTATTTGATCTCATTTGAAACTAGACTCATTAAGGAGTCTAAGCATATAAATTTTATCTTATAATCATTTTTGTACAATTTATAATGATTTTCTAAAAACAGAACAGGGAATCCAGCAGTCATTTTGACTCAGCCCCACAATACTTCAAATATCTCAAGATCGGTAACTCTTTTGTTTTTATAGTTTCCTTTGTAAGAAAATAGACTCTTCAAGCTTTAATGACATAATTCACTCAGCTTCTAATTCAACTCCTACAATTTATGGCGATTTTCCAAAATCACCTTACTGCTGCTGTCCCCAAACAGATTATTACCAAATCAAATACTAACATTAGCATTTCACCTTAATAGCTAGCTTACCAAGCCTTGATTTAACATATAATTCACACATATCACATTCAGCTATATATATATATATTCTAAATCCCTCTCTTAACACATAATCTACTAACTTGAAAATTATTTTCTAACAAATTTTAACTTACACTAAAGCCGAGTGTTACTCAAGCTTTAAGCTCATGTTCTTTCATTATTAAGCAAGTGTTATAACACAAGGATTCATGGCCGAAACCTATGCATAACATTATTCAAGATTTAAACTCTTAAATGTCATTAGCAAATAAAGCCATACACACACAACTTATAAGTAAATTCCATCCTTGCAAAGCCTATAGTTCACTCGGCCACTCAACCCACCTATCGAAACTTCAATTCAAACTCATTAGCCGAACATACATATACTTATAATAAGCACATATGACATCTTCTTCAAGACACATTCGGCTATGGCATAATTTCCTTATAAAACCCAATTAATCAATCCACCTTAACCGAAACTTAACTCATACCAAACCTATCTTCAAACCATAAAATAGGTAGAAGTTAAACTAATCATCCAAATGGTGCATAAGTTTTCCAAGAATGACATTGAACTTACCTTACTTTAGGTATCCACCTTAGCCGAATTTTCTTCCCCAAAGGCTTTTCTTCCTCTTCTTTCTCTAGTTACGGCAATGGAGGAGAAAACATAGGCTAACTTTGGTTTTTCCTCCCACTAACTTGTATTTTATTAACCTTATTCATTATTTCATTTTGTAACATAAACTATTAGCATAAAATAGTTATAATATTATTTACTACATAACATGGCCGGCCACCATATTTAACTTGGGTAAATTGACATGCAAAACCACTCCTTTCAATGCATGTACTATTAGACCATTGTAAATTAGCCTCTCACTTTCCAACAAAGTTTCATATAAGTCCATATAAAAAAGATTCACATAAAGATGATCAAATTAATGCATGAAACTTTCACACATGCAATTACTCACATCATAAACACAGAATATAATTTTTAATTATTTATAAGACTCGGTTTCGTGGTCCCGAAACCACTTTTCGACTAGGGTCAACTTTGGGCCGTCACAACTCTCCCCCACTTAAGAAATTTTCGTCCCGAAATCTTACCGGTAAATAGGTTTGGGTATCGTTCTTTCATTGAGCTCTCGGTCTCCAAGTAGCTTCCTCGATCCGTGTTTGAGCCATAACACCTTTACTAGCGAACTCTTTTGTTTCGCAACTCCTTTACTTCACGAGCTAGGATACGCATCGGTTCTTCTTCATAGCTCATGTCGACTTGAATTCCAACCTCCGATGGGCTAATTATGTGCGATGGATCAGATCGATAGCGTCGAAGCATCGAAACATGAAAGACGTCATGAATCTTTTCAAGTTCCGGGGCAAATCAATCTATACGCAACCGGGCCAACTCGTTCGGAGATTTCGTACGGCCCAATGAATCTTGGGCTCAACTTGCCCTTACGGCCGAACCTGAGTATCTTTTTCCAAGGTGAAACCTTAAGGAACACTTTGTCTCCCACCTGATACTCAATGTCTTTTCGTTTCAAATCTGCGTACGATTTCTGACGATCCGTGGCTATCTTCAGACTTTCACGGATTACCTTTACTTTCTGTTCAGCATCTCTAATCAAATCAACTCCGAAAATTTTACTTTCACCGAGCTCGGTCCAAAACAATGGTGTACGGCATTTACGACCGTACAAAGCCTCGTAGGGTGCCATCTTAATACTTGATTGAAAACTATTGTTGTAAGCGAATTCAATCAAAGGTAAGTACCGTTCCCATGAACTACTGAACTCGAGGATGCAACATCTCAACATATCCTCAAGTATCTGAATTATCCGCTCGGATTGACCATCTGTTTGTGGATGAAAAGCGGTGCTAAATGCAGCTTGGTACCCAAAGCTTCTTGCAATTTCTTCCAAAATCGCGAGGTGAATCTCGGATCTCTATCCGACACAATAGAAATCGGTACCCCGTGTAATCTCACAATCTGAGAAACATACAATTCAGCTAGTTTATCCAATGAAAAATCCGTACGCACGGGGATAAAGTGAGCCGACTTAGTTAGTCTATCGACAACAACCCATATCGCATCCTTCTTACTTGCTGACAAGGGCAGTCCGGACACAAAGTCCATTGTGACTCGATCCCATTTCCACTCGGGTATCATGATCGGCTGGAGTAATCCCGAAGGCACTTGATGTTCCGCTTTCACTTGTTGACATATTAAACATCTCGAAACAAAGTCGGAGATGTCCCGTTTCATACCATGCCACCAAAATTGACGTTTCAAATCGTTGTACATTTTCGTACTCCCCGGGTGAATTGACATTCGGCTACAATGGGCTTCGTTCAGAATCATCGAAATGAGTTCCGAATTCCTTGGAACACACAACCGATTCTGAACCTCAAACAATATCGTCGTCAATTTGAAACTCTGATCCCTCGTTCGGAAAACACTCAGCCCGTTTTGCAACCAATTCATCATCGACTTTCTGAGCTTCACGAATTTGGTGAGTCAATAATGGTTTAGCTTTTAATTCAGCTACTAACACATTGTCTGGTAGAACAGACAAATGCACGTTCATCGCTCGCAAAGCAAACAATGACTTCCGGCTTAAGGCGTCCACAACCACGTTAGCCTTTCCGGGTGGTAATCAATGACAAGCTCGTAATCTTTCAACAACTCAAGCCAACGTCTTTGTCGCAGATTCAAGTCTCGTTGAGTCATCAAATATTTGAGACTTTTGTGGTCCGAAAATACATGGCACTTCTCACCAAACAGATAATGTCGCCATATTTTTAAAGCAAATACGATGGCAGCTAGTTCGAGATCATGGGTCGGATAATTCCTCTCGTGTGGCTTCAATTGTCTCGACGCATAGGCCACGACTCGACCTTCTTGCATCAATACGCAACCCAACCCAAGTAGGGATGCGTCACTATAGATGACAAACTCTTTACCCGATTCGGGTTGCACCAAAATTGGAGCTTCAGTCAAATGAGTTTTCAGTTGGTCGAAACTTTTCTGACATTTCTCCGTCCACTCGAACTTAACATCCTTTTGAAGTAGCTTCGTCATTGGTGTGGCTATCATCGAGAAACCTTTCACAAATCGTCGGTAATAACCGGCGAGCCCCAAAAAGCTCCGAACTTCAGTAACATTTCTCGGAGGTTTCCAGTCAAGTATGGCTGAAATTTTGTTCGGGTCAACTCGAATACCCGACGCGGATACCACATGACCCAAGAAGCTAACCTCTCTTAACCAGAACTCACACTTACTGAACTTAGCATATAACTGCTTATCCCGTAAAATTTGCAACACTAGTCTCAGGTGCTCAGCATGTTCGGTCTCATCTCTTGAATAGACCAAGATGTCATCAATGAACACAACTACGAACCGATCCAAATATGGTCTGAAGATCCGATTCATCAAATCCATAAATACTGCCGGGGCATTAGTGAGCCCAAACGGCATCACTAAGAATTCGTAGTGACCGTACCTCGTTCTGAAGCAGTTTTGGGTAGTCTGAATCTCGAATCCGCAACTGATAATAACCCGATCTCAAATCTATTTTTGAGAACACTGAGGCCCCTTTAGTTGATCAAACAAATCATCGATACGCGGTAGGGTATTTATTCTTTATCGTCACTTTATTCAGTTGACGATAGTCAATGCACAACCTCATGGTTCCGTCCTTCTTTTTCACGAACAATACTGGTGCACCCCAAGGTGAGAAACTTGGCCGAGCAAACCTCTATCCGTCAATTCTTGCACTGAGCTTTCAACTCTTTTAACTCAGTTGGTGCCATACGATACGGAGCTATCGAAATCGGCGTAGTCCCAGGTAAAGCTCAATACCAAACTCTACTCCCGAACAGGTGGTAAACCCGGCAATTCTTCAGGAAAAACATCCGGGTATTCACAAACCACCGGCACAGATTCAGGTTTCTTTTCTAGTTCTTGTCATCCAGTACATACGCAAGGTATGCTTCGCACCCTTTTCTCACATATTTCTGTGCCAACATTGCTGATATTACAGCTGGATCCCCTCCAAGTCCGCGACTCAATTCGGACTACTTCGTTATTTGCACACCTCAAATCAATAGTCTTGCTTTGCAATTCACAACCGCATCATGCCGGTCAACCAATCCAACCAAGGATAACATCAAATTCATCAAACGGCAAAAGCATCAAGTCCGCGGAAAACAGGAACCTCGAATTCTAGGGGACATTTCTTACACACTTTGTCGACAAGCACGTAACGACCCAAGGGATTTGACACCCGAATTACAACTCAGTAGACTCAATAGGTAAAGTCTTACTGGATGCTAAGGTTTCACATATGTAGAATGAGTAGAACGGGGTCAATCAAAGCAATTACATTAGTATCAAAGAGAGTAAAGTACCGGTAATAACATCAGGCGAAGAAGCATCCTCGCGGGCACGTATAGCATAGCTCTAGCAGGGCACGAGCTCGGATCTGGTCGTAGCATCTCTAGATCCTCTCTGACCACCACTAGCATTGCCCTATTTCAGATGGTCTACCTCGAGCAGTGGTAGCACCCGGTTTCCCACTCTGATTTCATTCTGTTCACACCTCGGGCAATCTTTAATGAAGTGGTCACTGATCCGCACTTGTAACAGGAGCGGTCAGGGAATCTACAACTCCCCAATGCCATTTACCGCAATTCGACATTCGTTCTGCTCGACGTTCATTCCCAACACTGGCGACGAAGTGCCTCGTGTACCCACAGGGGGTCGATCACGATCTCGTCTAAAAAGGCCCGAAGTGCTTAGACCGGCCCACATCATCTCGAAATTCTTCGATGCCTGTTGAGAGACTTCCGAGAATCTTTTACGAAACTCCCGTTCCCACATCAACTTTTTGTTTTTCCTTTCTAAGCTCTTCGGCTTTACAAGCTCGCTCGACAAGTACTACGAACTCTCGTATTCAAGAACGCCAACGAACATTTTTATATCTTCATTCAGCCCATCTCGAAGCGTTTACACATAAAGCCTCGGACGAAACACATTCCCGAGCGTATCTACTAAGTCTAACAAATTTTCGCTCGTAATCAGTAACTGACATGAACCTTGCTTAAGCTCAAGAAATTCCTTCCGTTTTTGATCAACAAATCTCTGACTGATATACTTTTCCGAAACTCAGTTTGGAAAACTCCCAAGTTACTTGCTCCGGGGCACACAGAAGTCAGAGTACTCCACCAATAGTAGGCAGAATCACGTAGCAAGGAGATAGCACACTTTAGCATTCATCGGGTGTACAAGATAGCTCATCGAGTACCCGGATAGTGTTGTCCACCAAAATTCAGCTTGCTCGGCATCGTCGCTATCCGTAGCCTTAAATTCAGTAGCCCCATGTTTTCGGATTCGGTCAACTGGGGGCTTATTTGACCTTATTTGGTCAGTTACCGGAGGTATTGTAGGTGCGGGGGTGGTTTTGTCGGGAATGGAGGTTGTGGAACAGCCGTATTAGTTCGAATGTATTGGTTGAACCAATCATTCATCACGCTATAGAAAGCTTGTCTAGCTTCATCATTCGGGTTACTAGCATTAGGTTGAGAGTCCCGGCGCTGTCCCTTGTGCGGGAGCAGGCGCTACACTCTCAAGATCATCAGCTACCTCTCGGTCGGATCGGGATCCATTACTATAATAACACATTTACAATGTCAGAAATCACCACACTATCAAGTAATCACATAAATGGCATGTATAGCTAGACCCAACACATTACGGTAGTCCTAGAATCGACTAAACCGTAGCTCTGATACCATAAATGTAACACCCCAACCCGAGACCGTCACCGGAGTCGACACGAGGTGTTAACAACTTTTAAAAATTTTTCCAGACACTGCCCAGTCTGAGTACTAGTCGCTTCAAAAATCATATCTTGAGTTTCACAACTCGAAAATCAGTTTGTGATTTTTCCCTGAAACTAGACTCATGTCCCACTATTATTTTTTTCTAGAATTTTTGGTCGGGCCAATTAGTACAGTTTATTAGTCAAAGTCTCCATGTTACAGGGGTCGACTACACTGACCTTTTCCATTACGACTTGGATATTCTCTGCACAGGCTTCAATACTGATGCGTTTGTTTCTATGGAAACTAACTCAGAGAGGAATCCATACATATG